>NC_060268.1:96396532-96474424 GCF_021613505.1 Equus quagga
CCTAAATCACATACTAAAAACATGCTCACGTGAACATATGCTGGGCATGCAGACACACCTGCTGATCCATTTACAGTTAAAGTTTTTCCAATACTACGACAGATAAAAGTAATTTTTAGTAGGCTGGCCCGGTGGCACAGTGGTTAAGTTCACATGCTCTGCTTCAGCAGCCTGGCATTCTTGGGTTCAGATCTTGGGCATGGACCTACACACCACCGCTCATCAAGCCGTGCTGTGACAGCATCCCACATACAAAATAGAGGAAGACTGGCACAGATGTTAGCTCAGGGCCAATCTTCCTCACCAAAAAAGCAAAATAAAAATAATTTTTTGTTAATGGGCTTTAAAAATTAAATTTCATTTTTATTTAAGTCAAAATTGTATATCCAATTGTTCTAATTCAACTTATATTGAAGATGAAGAATAGGAATGATATTTTCAATTACACAATTATACAGTAACTGGGAATATATATATACAGTAATTGTTTCAATACTTTTATGATAATAAGCAACAGCCCATGGAGCACAGCAAAAGTCTAAATTTTAAGGGTTCCCAGAGAGAACTAATTACACAGACAGAGTCAAGACGACTACAGCACAATTCTAAACTGATCATTCATCAGGCATTTGGAAGCAAGAAACTGATTTCAACCTTGCGTTATCCCCTCTTAGAGAGCAAATAAATCAGAACAGAAAGTAAAAAGTAGATACTGCAACACAGAATATTTTATCATATCACGTCGCCCAAGCTTTACTCTTTTTTTCTTCTCAAAAAATTCACTTTAAATTGAGATAGTTGCATTGAAATGTATGCACATGCTGACAAAGTGAGTAAGGTTATTGGTGAAGGAAAATATCCAGAGGATGAACATTTCCTGTAAACAGACTTCTCAGCTCTTTATATTTAGTTTTGCAAAGATGAACAGTTGAGCACCCACTCTGTGTGACAGGTTCTATGAGGACACCAAGATGAACCAAGTGTCATCCTTTATTCCAAGGAGATATGAAAAAGGCAGGAATAACTGAACAGAGATAAAAGTAACTAAGACCAAAAGCGAAAGGGCCGTGGGAGCACAGCAGAGGCAACGGTCCCTCCGGCTGAGAGGACCAGTGGGTGCTGCCTGGAAAAAGTGATACTTTGAATCAAGCCTTGAAGGATGAGTGAGCCTTAAGTCAGATGGGGACCAGCAAGCCAAGGAGGAGACCAGCGTGGGCGAAGGCTGAGGGAGGTATGGGGAGAGCTCGGATGGGAAGCAAATTAGCAGAACATACTCAGGAGGCTGTTTGATGAGAGAGTAAGGATAACAGATGGATCGGGACCAGGTCCTGGAAGAAGCTGAAGGCCATTCTGAGGCACCTGGACCGGATTCTGAGAACAAAAGGAAGTGACTGGAGACTTTGGGGCAGAAGAGCGACATGGACTACGAGAAGATTAATTTGGGAATGTGCACTGAATGAAGCTAAACCAGAGGTGCGAGAGTCACCTCAGGGGCCGGTGGGAATCACCCATGTGAGAGGCAGCGGAGGCGGGAAGGGGGCGAGTGGGTGAGCAAGCAGACGGACTTCAGACGCACAGGGGGGTCGTCAGCAAGACATGGTGGCCAGCTGCTTGAGCGTGGGTGGAAGGGAGTATTTAAAGACACAGCAATGTGGATTATGTGAAGAAAAACACTCCCATCGCCAGGCCAGCTAAAAGACTCTGGCTTCGTCCATTGAACTTCTTCTCTTCCCCACCTTCCAAGGAGGGGTGTGTGTGCACGTGCACCCATGTACATGCATTCGTGTGTCTGCATGACTGGAACTGGAACAAAAGAAAGAGGAGACATAGTTGTCAGGGAATCTAGAAGAGAGGCAACCCAGGGCAAGGAGCCTAGAAAATTGAGGACAGAAAGTGGATACAAAGTAGGGGTCACACCTTTGAGCCCTTCAGTGAGGACAGAGCAAAGAATCTGAATCACAGAAGAACTAGAAGGACTTATAACTAGAATATACAACTACCTACTGGGGGTTTGGGGAGGAAAAAAAGAGAGAAAGGAAGGTTGGCAATAGATGTTAGCTCAGGGCGAATCTTTCCCAGAAAAAAATTCATTAAAAAAAATTACACCTGTATCCAAATCCATATTAGGAAAAAAATGTACAGTATTATATAAAGTAATCTTATGAAACAATTAAACTGTATTTTTGAGACCTGGTTAAACCAAAGTTCTCTGAATAATAAACTATATGAACTTGAAGTTTACCTGGTATGTCTCATTTTAAAGGTTATTCAACTTCATTGTAGATAATTTGAAAAGTATGAGAAAGTAGAAAAAAGTTATCTTTTGCCCCCGACCCAAGAAACAACTGTTTTCATGTTGGTATTTTCACTTTTAATTTTTTCTTCTCTGTATAGATTTCTTGTTTTCATTATAGAGCTTAAATTACATTTTATGTGTAAATTTGTGTCATCTAATATGAGTATTTCCATGTTATTGTAAAATTTCCATTATTGTTATTTTAACAGCTAAATGACATTCCGTGAAGTCAGAATACATGATTATTTCGTTATTCCCTTATCTTTGTAACGTTAGGTATCTGATATTTTAGCTAATAGAGGAGCAGCCCATTGCAATTTTTTATACTTAGGTTTGTTCCCTTGAAATGTGTTCTCAGAAATAAGATTGCGAATTTAAATGTAATTTAATTTTAATCAAAATATCTTCACCTGATGTGTAAATTCAGTCTCTCCTATTTCTAATTTTGGGATATTCAGCAGGAAAGAACAAAGCGTCGTGGAGTGTCACATGGCAGCTTCATACCGTTGCATCATTCTCTCTTGTTCTGTTTTTCTCAGCATCAAGTAACCAGGCACCTTGAGCAGCAAAGATAAACTGAGGCAGGTGCCGGATGGACTGTCCAGCTGGAGAGTCACTGACAGCAGAGGGAGGGTGTGACGACCACCTGTTTGCTACGCTCTGGCTCTGACCATGGGTCCCCGGCTTCTCCACCCAGTTCTGACTGACAGGTCCTGACACCTCTGTGTGGCGCCCCAGGCCCGCGCGCCGGAGCCCAGAGTCATGGAGAGCAGCAGCGGCACCTGAACTCTGACCTGACTAACTCAGACCTGGACTGTGTGATATTGCTGTGTATCTCCCCCAAAAAAGCATTCCAGGGTCCACTGACAGTTAATCCGTCCTCAGAACCTTCTTTCATAGAACTGCCAGACTCTGCGAATCTCCAAAGGGGAGATATAGTATATCGGGTTTTCCAAACTTATTTGACTATAAAAGCCTTTTTTCCAAGGGTTTCTTAAAGATCTGTTGATGGATAGAAAAAATGTTAGGAAAGAACACTGTGAAAGTGCCCCACATTACTGCCGCCTCCTTCCTTCCACCCAGTGATCTCACCTCAGTTGCTCCTCTGAAATTTTGGAGGTCACCCTGCAGGATGCACAGCATTAGCACTTCTGAAAGTAAGTGAGCAGGTGGTCACCGCTCCTTGAGTTTTATACCCCTTGAATAAATACTAATTAACCAACCTTTTGTTTTCAAACCACTTTCCTAACAGAATCTTCATTCCACAAATTGCCGTGTGTAAACATTCACACACTTAGAAAGATGTGTGTGGCGTGTATCATAAACAGCATATGTTTTACACCGAAGCTGAATCTACCTGAAGACTGTCAACCACTTATTACTAGCAGGTAAGTGAAGAAACCAAATGTTAAACATCGCTGGAAGCAAATATCTAGAATAATCTAGGTTTAGGCTAAAACATAGAGTTCAGGCGTCAAGACGCAGCAACCTGAAACTGAGAACGTGAAAGGGCAAATCAGTTAAAACGTTCTTTGGTAAGTTACATTCAGAAACCAGGCTGCACACCCCCTCGGCAGGCAGGCCACAAGTTTTCTCTGTGAAACCAGGCTATAAATGGCCAGCGTGGATGGAATGAAGGCGTTTGCAGAGCATCTGTCTCTCTTGGATTTTCTGCTGAACTGAGGAACACATTAGACTCAAGTATTTCCTGAAACATTACAAATACCATCTTGGTTAAGACATAAAGTTTCCCTGTTACACATCACGGAAACAAACTTTCGACTCAAATCATCCCAACCATGGCCAATGTGTTTAGGACAAAGCTTGGTTTGCAGAAAAGGCATAATTTGAGCCTAAATCATGTGTTGAAGTCACCACTCCACTTTGCCTATTTTTGCTAGAAACTGTGAAATTGGGGGTCGAGGACTAGGGTTTATAATGTGCATCTTACATGGGTTTCCCACAATGCACCCACTACAAGGCTGCTATGGACAACAACCTCAGACACTGGCTTCCTGGTGTCTGGGTGGAGCTGAGCTGTGTGCACGCCCGGTACAGTGGGCTCCGCCTTTCTTCCATGATGAGGACACTATGTTTGCAAAACTCACCAGCTTCCGGAAACTAATTGATAGAAAGCTTCAGAGTTCAGTAAAATAAAACAAACAACTGTGGCTTGAAAAGTACGATGGCCAAGCTCAAGATGATAGATCGGAATGCATCCTGATGGGTCAGCTCCGAGCCCCAGCCCTCGGACTCCAGAGAGCGGAATAGATGTCTGTGCACTAGGAGGACACTGACGACAAGCACAGACACAGAAGGGATGTGAATGACCCGCAAAATGGAGCCCAAGAGGACTTGGACCCAGAAAGGGCTGCCCAGTAACGCAGGCCCTCCTGGGAGAGCGTCTGCTTCTCCCCTTTTTCGGTCCATCACAACCACAGTTCTCCTGTTAACCACTGTGCCCAACGCCTGCTTCCTTATCATCAGCTAGGACCTGAGCACAACCACCATTGGCTTTTGACCACCATGCGCTCTGACCAGGGGGCTCCTGGAGACATCAGGGCTTGTCAGAGACAGGCTTCCCCACCCTCTGACCATAGACCGATGATTCCACCACTCTCCCAGCTGTCCAGGCTCAAAACCTCACAGTCAATTCCAGAATTCCCATGACCCTCTTCCCCGAATATAATTGCTCATCAAACTTTGAAAATCTCTGTGTTGTCCTCCAAGACGCACCACTTCTTGTGCTCCCAAGCTTTCTTGAAAATATCCTCTTATCACACTAGACTCTGAGATTCTTGAGGGTCAGGACAACATCTAATTCATTTTTCTGACTCCGGCCCCTGGTATTGCGCCCAGCTCAAAGCTGATGTTTGGGAATGTTCTGTTGAAGGAAAATGATCCAGCGAATATTTCCATTACGTGTGTTTCTTCCCTTGCTTTATACTTCTGTCCAGACCATCATCTTTTCACTAGACATTCAATACTATAATGATTCCATTTCAGATGGTGAATGCTGTGCAGAAAATAATGCATTAAGAGGACTGAGGCAGGGGGTGGAAGGAGGTGCTAATATAGACAAAATAGTCAAAGACGTCTCTGTGCAGAGACATGAATGATGAGAAGGACAGAGCCTTGTGACCACCTAGGGGTGCAGGAAGTCTTCTGGGGGGAAGAAAGAATGAACATAAAGGCCGGGAGGCAGAAATTACTGCATCTTGTTTGAAGAAGAGCAGGAGAGCCAACATGGCTAGAGCATCATTGACTGAGGAAAGAGGAGTCAGAGATAAGACTGAAGTAGGCTGGGCTAGATCACGTCCTCCATCTGCCAAGAAATGTGGGTCCTAGTCAGTGTAATGAGAAGCCACAGCATGGTTTTAACCAAGGGATTTAAGTCATTTGAGTTGCATGTTTCAAAAAAATCACACTGGATGCTGTGGGTAGAATGGAATGAAAGGAACAAGAGAGGAAAAGAGACCTGTTAGAGGGTTCATGCAGCCATCAGGAGAGAGGCAATTAGGGTTGTTTAGGGGGAGGTGGTTATGAAGTGGGAAAGGGAGAAGTGGTTGGATAAAAAATTTACTTCAAGTCTTGGCAATTGTGAATAATGCTGCAGTGAACATAGGGGTGCATATATCATGTTCTGTTATCATGTTCTCTGGATAAATACCCAGCTGTAGAATAGCTGGATCATATGGTAGTTCTATTCTTTTTTTTTTTTTTTGAGGAAGTTTAGCCCTGAGCTAACATCTTCCGCCAATCCTCCTCTTTTTGCTGAGGAAGACTGGCCCTGAGCTAACATCCGTGTCCCTCTCCTTTACTTTATATGTGGGAAGCCTGCCACAGCATGGCTTAAGAAGCGCTACATAGGCCCATGCCCGGTATCCAGACCAGTGAACCCAGGGCCACTGAAGGGGAATGTGTGAACTTAACCTTTGTGCTACCAGGCCGGCCCCATGGTAGTTCTATTCTTAACGTTTTGAGGAATCTCCATCCTGTTTTCCACAGTGGCTGCACTAGTTTACATTCCCACCAGCAGTGCCCATCAAGGGACAAATTGATAAAGAAGATGTGGTCTATATACACAATGGAATACTACTCAGCCATAAGAAACGATGAAATCCTGCTATTTGTGACAACATGGATGGACCTTGAGGGTATTATGCCAAGTGAAATAAGTCAGAGGGAGAAAGTCAAATACCATATGATCTCACTCATAAGTAGAAGATAAAAACAACGACAAACAAACACATAGAGACAGAGATTGGACTGGTTACCGGGGGGAAGCGGGGAGGGAGGAGGGCAACAGGAGTGACAGGACACATGTGTGTGGTGATGGATGGTAATCAGTCTTTGGATGGTGAACATCATGTAGTCTACGCAGAAATCAAAATATAATCACGTACACCCAAAATTTATATAATGTTATAAACCAAAGTTACCTTAACAAAAATAAAATAAATATATATATTTCAAAGGAAGAACCAAAATAATGTGCTTGTACATTCAATGTGGGTGATAAGGAGACTAGAGGGACCAGAGAGGACACCTGTGGCCTGGGTCTTGAGTAAATGGTGCCCTGAGGTGAAGAAGACAGGGTAGGAGCATCTTTGCCAGGTGGAGAGGGTGAGACGTCAATGGAGAGGGAATCCATTAGTTTAGGAGGAAGTGAAAAATCACATGAGCAATTAGTGTGCATCTGGAGCCTGGAGACGAGGACAGGCTTAGGGATGGAGACTTGGGAGTCAACAGTGTGTGGAAGGTGTTGAAATCCATAGGGGTGGACGAGTTCAACAAAACATGCGTTTTAGCATCAAGATCTGCCCTCTGGCCGGGAGCCACTCAGGCACATCATGCTTTAATGAGACTGTTTCAACACTTTTGGAGAGTTGACTTTTACGTCTACCTCATGACCCTCAAAAAAAATCATTAAACTTTAAGGAACACCTGGAGAAAACAGGGTAGGAGTGAAGAGCACAGGAACGTCAGGAATTCATGCGGCCCGGGGGAGGCAACACCAGAACACACTGTCTACCGCGAGGAACAGTAGCCAAAGTTGGAGAAACTCTCCAAAAGGAGGGGCTCAGGGACTAGAAGTCAAACTGCCTTGGCAGCAGCAACAATAGCAACGACCGAAGGCCAGAGATATGGAGCCAGGGTTAGCCCAGCACATCCCCAGCGCCTCTGCCTCTGCCAATCTCTTAGTCCAGGGGAATCCGGTCTCCATAGACCTCCTCCACCCAGACCCTTGGGAATTTTCAGCCACAGAATTTCTTCTCTTCAACCACAGCCAGGTCTAGGAGGACGCAACTGGAAAACCCCAGCACGGATTCTGGCAACCCAGCCGCAGCCTTGACCAAGGACTTCCTGTCAGAGTGGGAATGATTCCTTGAGCCCAAAGGGCATCCTCATCTCGAGACTCCTTCAGTGACCTCCATTTCCATAGCTCCCACTCTCCACCATGACACTTTGGCCCCAAGGTGGGGCTGACTACCTAGATGAGAACCATCACAGCATGGAGACATATCTGAATTTACAGAAGAGTCAGTGCACGGGAATGTCCTGCCGATTCCTTGGGGATACCATGAAAAACCCTAGGACAACAGTATATGTTTGTGAAGCTCATTTATGTTGCTGCCCAGAGCTATAATTCACTTATTTTTATGGTTGTAGACCATTGGCCCTCAATCTTTAATATGCATCCGAATCATCTGAAGGGCTTGTTCCAACAGCGCTGAGCCCCTCCCCAGAGTTTCTGATTCGCCAGGTCTGAAGTGGGACCCTAGAACTGGCGTTCCTGACAAGCTCCCAGGTGAGGCTGATGCTGCCGGTCCACGGTCCACGCTTTGAAAACCACTACTGTGGAGTACTCCACTGCCTGACTGTGCCATGATTTATTTGTACATTCCACTGTTGATGGACACCTGGGTTGTTTTCATTTGGGGCTACTGTAAACAATGATTCTGTGAACATCCTTGCATATGTCACTGGTTCACGTACGTAACACACTTCCGTTGGGTCCCTAGGAATTGTTGGGTAGTGGGATATGTATACATTCTCCTTAGCTAGGCACCGCAAACGTCTTCTCCAAAGTAATGTAACCAGTTGACACTCAGGGGCAATAAACATTGGAGCGTCTCTGTAACGTACAGTATCCCCACTAACACGTAGGTTTGTGAAGCTTTTACGTTTCTGCCAATCTGGTGACCAGGTGTGTGGTTTTTATTGGGGTTTTCATTTTCATTTCCCTGATGACTGAGGTGGAGGCCTTCTTGGGCGTTAGGATTTCTTTTTATGTGAAGTGCCTCCTCAAGCTTTTTGCCATTTTTCTGATTGATTTGAATGAGCTCTTTAGATGCTATGTCTTTGTCAGTGACACATGTTGCAAACGTTTTCTTCCTTTGTGTAGCTTGTCTCTTCGTCTTTATGGTGCCGTTTCTTGAAGCGTATTTCTCGATTTTCGTGGAGTCTATTCCAGTGTTTCACAAACTATCCGTGGGGAAGGATTTCCCCCCGCCCCCAAATCAACTGGGGGCTGATACTTCAGAAAATACAATAAAATGACCAAATATAAACATGGAAATTTTTCAAAGGCATCCAAAAACCTTTAAGCATTTTATTATCAAGGAACTTATTCAAGAGGCCCCTCCCCCATCCCTCGGCCTCACCCAGTTTTCTGAGAATACTGTGCCAAGAATGAAGTGAAACTCAGGGATCCGAACAGAGACTTTGACGTTTGGACTTATCAGTTGACTCTTAGACAAAAGAACATTCAACTGCCAGGTTTTATTGCTGAATAAAGGTCACAATAGACATCCTTCTCTCCCTCACTCGTGAGTGACCTTCCTCTTGCCCATTCGTGACCTCCACTCCCTTCCTTTCCCGCTCCTGAGCCTCTGCTATCCGAGAAGCGCAGCGATGGTCAAACCCGTGTACCTGGGGAGCCATCTGCACCCATGATACTGAGTCACTGAAAAAAAGTATTACGGTTTTAAAATCATGTCAAAATGTCCCCAGGATTTTTTCTTAAATCCGTGTCAAAATGTCACGTAGACTAGGTGAGTGACGTACTCATAGTCTAGCTTGATTTTCAGCAAAAGATTTAAAAACTTTCCCGTAGGATATAATTACAGATAAAACAATGCAATAAGAGCAGAAGGATTACGCTGTTAGGTCACAGAAAAGGGAATGTTTGAGCAATATTATTGCATAAAAATAAATTAAAATATGACGACTGAGTTAACTTCTGTGACTCATTTTCTTCTCTGTTAAGAGGACTTAAAAAATGATTGAGGGGCCAGCCCCCTGGTGTAGTGGTTAAGTTTGTGTGCTCTGCTCCAGCAGTCCAGGTTGGCTGGTTCATATCCCAGGTGTGGACCTACACCCCTCATCAGCCATGTGGTGGAGGAGTCCAACATAAAATAGAGGAAGATTAGCACAGACGTTAGCTCAGGGCCAGTCTTCCTCAAGCAAAAAGAGAGGAAGATTGGCAACAGATGTTAGCTCATGGCAAATCTTCCTCAGCAAAAACAAAAACAAAGTAAGATTGTGTGACTCAGTTGTAACTGTTCCTGTGCCCCTCTGACTGTGAGCCCCTCGAGGGCAGGATTTATGCTTACTCATCTCGGCACTAGGTTTTTTGTAGATAATCTTTAGCAGGTTAAGAAAGTTCCCTTCTAGTCCTGGTTTGTTAAAAGCGTACCATGAACACATGTTCAATTTTTCACACCTTTCTTCCTACGTCTACTGAAACGATCGCATGGCTTTCGGCTTCGATCCTTGAATGAAGCGGAATTCACAAGATTTCTAACCTTAAGCTCTTCTAACGTTCCCGGGATGAAGCCAGTTTGCTTGTGACGTACTGTCACTTCTGTTCGTTGCTGGATTCAGTCTGCTAATTTTTTGTTCTTTAGTTCACGTTTGAAACTGGCCTGAGGTTTTCCTTTTTCTTTCTGTCTTTGTCTGGTTTTGATGTCAACGTTATACTTGCTTCATGAAATGAGTGGAAGAAAAATTTCTTTTTTTTCTGTTTTAGGGACTGTTTTCTGCAAGACCAGAACTGTATGTCCCTTGTTTGTTTGTTTGTTTATTGAGGTCACACTGCTTCATAACATTGTGTAAATTTCAGGTGTCCATCCTTATATTTCTTAATTGTTTGTCAGAACCTGCTTGTAACGCCTCTGGGCTTAAATATTTCTTCTGGGGAAAATTTTTAACTATAGATTCCTTTCTTTAAATGTTAGAGGACAATTTACATTTTCCGTTTTTATGGAGTCAGTTTCAATAAATTATATTTCTATGACTTTGTCCATTTTACCTAAATTTTTTAAAATGAAGCACAAAGTTATTCATTGCGGTATCTCATCACATTTTAATCTCTGCAGTACAGAAAGCTATGTTGCCATTTTCTTTCTAATATCATCTCAGCTTTCTCTTTGCTTTATCAATATTGCCAAAGGCTTACGAATATTATTAATATTTTCAAACAACAAGCTTTGACTTTCCTTGATCTATTGTCTCTTCACCTTTCAGTTAAATAATTTTTATCTTATCTTTAGTATTTTCTTTTGTGAGGTTTGTTCTGTTTTCATCGTTCTAATTCCCTTGGAATCACTCAGGTTGTTACTTAGCTCATTAATTTTCAGCCTTTCTTCTTTTCCTGCACAAGTATTGAAGGCTTTTAATTTCCCTCTACCAAATTTAGCAGCAACTCAAGTTCTGAGATCTCATTTTTGTTATTGTTCAACTCCAAATACATTTGTTTTCATTATGGTTTCCTCTTTGACTTCTGAATTATTTAGAAGTATTCTTAATTTCCAAATAGATGACATTTTTTTAGTTATCTTTTTGATACTGAGTTTTGAACTTAATTTTCGTTACTGTCAGAGAATGTGATCCTACAGTAACGAATCCTTAAAAATGTGCTGAGACTTGCTTTATGATCTGGTACCACGCTGCCCCATATGGTAACAACTGGCCACAATGGCTGTTTACATATAAGTTAATTAAAATTAAATAAAAGTTGAAATTGTTTCCTCATTGCATTGGCCATATTTAAATTGCTCATGGTCATGTGAAACTAGTGCCAGATCACTGCAAATTTGGAACATTTCCATCATCGAGAAAAGCTCTGTTGGACAGCTCTGGTGTAGCCCGTGGTCAGTTTTCACAAATATGCCACGTGTACGTGAAAAGAGTATGTTTTGTGCAACTGTTGGACGCAGAGTTTTATATGCACAAGTTAGATGAGCAGGTAAATGGTGTTGCTCAGTTCTTTCATATCCTTACTGAGTCTTTTTTTCTTTATAAAGATTGGCCCTGAGCTAACATCTGTTGCCTATCCTTTTTTTTCCTTCTTCTTCTCCCCAAAGCCCCCTGGTACATAGTTGTAGATTCTAGTTGTAGGTTCTCCTGGCTGTGCTGTGTGGGACACTGCCTCAGCACGGCCTGATGAGCGGTGCCACGTGGGCGCCCAGGATCTGAACCTTCGAAAAGCCTGGGCCGCCGAAGCAGAGCGCAAACTTAACCACTGGGCCATGGGGCCAGCCCCTTACTGAGTTTTACATTTGTTTTATGTGTTACTCAGGGAAGTCTGGTAAAATCTCTCTCTGTGATAGTAAGTTTGTTTACTGCTCCAGGTGGTTCAGTCAGTTTTTGTTTTGTGTATTTTGAGGTTACATTATTATGGGCATGAAGATTAGAATTGTGACATCTTCCTCATGACTTGAATTTTTTATCCTTATGTATTGATCCTCTTCATCTGTAATAATGCTTTGTACCTAAAAATCTGTTTTGTCTGATACAGTTGCACCTGTATATGGTTTGTCCAATGTCGCTATACCTATATATGCTTTAAGTGGAATAGCTTTCCCCAATCTTTTACTTTCAACTTCATTTTTTATTTTAAGTGCATCTTTTAAGCAAAATATGGCTGATCTGTTTTTCAAATTCCATGTGACAGTATTGATCTTTTAACTGGCTGGTTTATGCCATTTACATTTGTTGGGATTAATGATAAAGATGTATTTCTGCCATTTTACTTATGCTTTCTACTTTTTTCCTTTTTAGCTTTCTTTTGCTTAATCATTTATTATTATTATTTTTATTCCTTTCTTGCCTTCTTGTGGATTAGCTGAGTTTCTTTATTTTGTTTTTCTCTTTACTTGTTTGAAAGCTTTGCACTCAGGTTCTGTTCTTTTAGTGATTACTCTAGAAGTGGTAGGTGAGTAACGGCCCCTCAGAGACGTCCATGCCCTAAACCTGTGAACATGCTGCCTCACACGCCAAAGAGGACTAAACTCACAGATGCAATTCAGGTTGCTAGTCAGCCGTCTTTGAGACGAAGAGAGTACGCTGCATTATCCAGGTCGGCCCAATCTAATCTCATGAGTCCTTGAAACTGAAAAGACAGGAGAGAGGGGCCGGCCCAGCGGCGCAGCGGTTAAGTTCGCACGTTCCGTTTCTCGGCGGCCCGGGGTTCGCCGGTTCGGATCCCAGGTGCGGACATGGCACTGCTTGGCATGCCATGCTGTGGTAGGCATCCGACGTATAAAGTAGAGGAAGATGGGCACGATGTTAGCTCAGGGCTAGGCTTCCTCAGCAAAAAAGAGGAGGACTGGCAGTAGTTAGCTCAGGGCTAATCTTCCTCAAAAAAAAAAAAAAAAAGACAGGAGAGAGACCTGCAAGATGGCAGCATAAAAAGGACTCAACCCACCATTTCTGGCTTTTAAGATAGAGGAAGGAGGCAGTCATCAAGAAATTCAGGTCATCTCCAGAAGCTGGAAAAGGCGAGGAGGTGGATTCTCCCTCTGGAGCCTCCGAAAAGGAACACAGCCCTGCAGATGCCTTGATTTTAGCCCCGTGTGGCTGGAAGCCTGCATCAGACTACAGAACCACAAGATAATAAATTTGTGTTGTTTTAAGCCCCTGTTGTAATTTGTTACAGGCACCATAGAAAACTAATGCACATCCCTGAATGCTGATGCTCCTGGCGGCTCTCGTTGCCCTGCTGATTTTCAAAGGTTCTATTTCTCTGGGGACATTTTCAAGATTTAAAACCTTTCTACACGCCAGTGTCTCCCAACCCAGCATCTTCAGCCCCGACATCCTCCCTAGGCTTCCACTTTCCTTATCCGACTGCTCACTGGTACGTCCACCTCCCCGACCCACTTGCCTCAAACTCAGTGCATCGTTAAACAGAATGCACGGTCGTGCCTCCCAATCCTCTCCCCGCCGTGTTTCCCCACTCTGACTAGGGGCCATCTGCTAAATACGCATGCGGGAACCCACCTCATCTCGCTGCCCCCTGCTTCTCCCGTTCTCCCACCAGCCAGTCGGTCAGCACACGCTCCTGATTTCACCTCCTGAGTTTACTTCTCCTCGCTGTCCCTCCCTGCACATCCACGTCCTCACACTCGTCGTCTTTATCATCACCATCTCCTCTCTGGTCTCCTTGCCTCTCAGCTTATCCTCCTGAAATTCACACTCCACAGAGCGGAAAGGAATGTGCTCAAAATCCAACCCTGAAAACAGCACTTTCCTACTTAAAAATGCCCCCACTCCACACGACCTTCATGCGACACCTCAGGACCCGGCCTCCGACTCTCACTCCTGGACCATCTCCTGCGGTCCCTGTGGCCCCTTCCCCCACATGGCAGGCTAGAGTTGTGGAAGTGGCCTTGCAAATAGGATCTCAGTTCTCAAAACAACTAATGAGGAAGGTAGAAATGACCATTTATTACTATGCTCACTTTACTAATTAAAAAGCTCAAGCTCAGGGCCACCCCAGTGGCCCACGGTTAAATTCCTTGTGCTCCACTTCGGTGGCCCAGGTTCGGTTCCTGGGTGCGGAACCACACCATTCATCAGTGGCCATGCTGTGATGGTGGCTCACGTACGAAAAAAAAAAGGAGGAAGACTGGCAATAGATACTAGCTCACAGCAAATCTTCCTCAGGAAAAAAAAAAAGCTGAAGTTCAAAAGGTCTGGTGATTGCTGGAAGTCGTACAGCTGGAAGGAAGCAGAAGAGGACGAGAATCTCCATCCCTTTGAACACATCGGTCACTGTTGTTCTGTTTAGAGTTGACAGCAAAGAGGGAAGCTCTCCACCAGGAAGAACATGAGGGTGGGGAGTGAGACGCAAATGAAAACAAAACAGAGAATAACACATTGGAGGTGTTTTTTTTGAAACAGTGATTATTCCCTTAATGTCTGATTCTGAATGTTCGCTCTCCCTTCCCTGCTGTGCAACCTCCATATTTCTTGAAAGACAGATGCCGCATCTCAAACTTTCAGCCCCTTTAAAATGACAACTTATGGTCCTGAGACACTCAGTTACCAAAAGCAATTGTTCTGTTCTTAAATCTTCAGGGAGGCCGTAAGCTCCCGGGCAAGGCAGTCTGGCCGATTCATGTAACAAGAATCATGATAACAAACAAGCTACCGCCCGGTTCTTTCTGGAGCAGCCTCTCCTAGGAAACACACATTCCTGCTTCCTACACTTATTCCAAGATAAAAAAGCAGAGCACATTAATGAACGGCCTGATCTTACAGGAAAACAGTAGGTATTATACGATTTGGCCAAATGCCCCTGTCAGGGTCCCCGAGACAACCCTTGTCCCCCTTGGAATCCAGACTCTGGTGCCTTTAACCATCACGGCCTCCTCGTCAAGCTCCCAGCCTGCCTTCCTCCTCTCTCCATCAGCCAAGAGTCTCTAACTCTCACTGTAAAAAGTACAAATTTGGCATCAGGTTGACAAATGTTCAGTCCTAGACGTCGTGCCCATCCCTCCATCCTTTCCTGAGTCACTTCTCCCTTTAAGAGGTCACTGACCCTGATCCCCCCAGAGCCCCCCAGAGCCTCTGACTTTGTGCTGCAGCCATGGTTTGTCCTTCCTCCTGCCCTCTCAGCAGGCTCAGCCTCCTGGGCCACACGTTCCTGTCCCGCCCCTGAGACACACCAGGTCTCTTCCAGTTCCACGGCTCCTGTCCCACACACAGCTGGGACCTCATCCTTCAGCTTCAAATCTCAGAGGCAGTCAGGGAGCCCTCGAGAGCTCTTGAAGAAAGTTCAACCACGCGCCATCTGTGTGTCCGCCTGCATCTCCTCCCCAGCAAAGACCCCCCCACCCAGGGAGGCATCCCCTCCTAGGACCAGCCTTGCTCATGGTGGTTCCCGGTCCAGAACGACTGAGTCAGCAAGTCGAGACGCCTGATCCAGCCTCTCCGAGAGAGAGAGCACCGCGCCTCCCCTGCTCTGACCCATCAGAGCTTCCTCATCCGGCGGCCTGGACTCAGCTGTGGGTCTCTGCCCTCCGGGTTCCTCTGCCTTAGTAACAACCAAAGATCGTGAATGGAACTAGAAGCAAACGGTGATCACCATCTCGTATTTCCCTGCAATGGATGCATAAGTGCTCCCATGAAAAGAGTGTCTGAATTCTGTAAAAATGTCCCTGGACTCTGAAACATGAAATCATCGCATTTAACAGGCTTGACAAAGATCCCGGGACAATGAGGTCTTCCAGAATTGACCTCCGAGTCCCCCTGACTCATCTCTTCTTGTTCTTTTCCTTACTAACGCCACCGGTAGCTTGAAGCTGGAGAGTGTTGACTGTGGGACCCTGCTGGGACCGAGGCACAGTCGGGAGAAAGAAAAAGTAGGAAAGGAAGCTCTGTCCACAGAGCAGTCGCCCCTGGATGGCGGCTTGATCTCCCCCACAGGCCGCTCATTACTGTTCCCCGGCTCCACCTCCGTGGGAGCTTGCTTCCTCAGCCATTACCTCTCTGCCCTGCGTCTGAAATGTCTCCCTCTCGCCTGGCACCTGCCCATCAGTGAATAAGCGTACTTGTCTCTCCCATCCTTTGTTAACACTCCTGCCTTAACCCCATGTGGCAGGCAGAATAGAGCTCCCCCCCTACCCTAAACGTGCCCACATCCTCATCCGGGAACCTGTGACTACATTACCTTATGCGGCATAAGGGACTTTGCAGACGTGATTAAGTTAGGGGTCTTGAGATGGGAGACTATCCTCGATGACCTGGACGGGCCCAACGTAATCACGTGGGTCCTTATGAAAGGGAGTCAGGAGGGCCAAAGTCAGAGAAGGAGATGCAACAACAGAAACATAGGACAGAGTGACGCCGTTGGTGGAAGGGGGCCGTGGGCCGAGGAACAGAGACAATGTCTACATGGTGGAAACAGCCAGGAACAGACTCAGGAAACCAGTCCCACTGACACCTTGATTAAACCCATTTTCAGACTTCTGACCTCCAGAACCAGAAGATAATACTTTTCATCGTTTTTAGCCACGAAGGTCATGCAGTGTCATGTAGTGGCCGCAGGAAACTTGCTCTGCACCCCCTGCAGCTGATCTTCAGACTCTGCTCTCTTTTCCATTTGAGCTTCTTTAACCCTTTAATCCCACTAACTCCTTTATCTCTCCCAGATTTTCCCCCAGGTGTTTTCCTGCCATTTCCCACTCGGGGACATTCCCATCTCTGGAACTTAGTGTCTCTGTCCCATTCTCCTAGGATTTCTGTAACTTGGGAAGATAATCCGTGAGATTTTCTCTGAAACAAAGACTGAGCCTTGAGCCTCATTTCTTCGCGCAGGGCGGACCGTCCACCGCCCCTGGAGGTCTTCTCTCCTCTGGGATTGGAAATCGCTTTTCTCTGTGTGGATTCATTGGAAGAAGCGGTGACACAGGAACACCTGGTAAAGGGTGTTTCACCCATTGCTGTACCCCTTCAGCTTCCCCCGGGCACTCTGTTGGCTCTGTCCGCTCTCCCTGCACAGAGGTTGGTCCCCGACTCTACCACCACCTTCCCTCTAAACAAGACCACTTTTTCCAAGGCCCCCGTCCAGCCCCCACCGCCCACTGGAGCACTTCCCCTCTCCCCGTTCACGGCATGGCTCCCTCACCCTCCCGAGATTCCAACAGGCCGGCGAGGTCCTGGCTCCCCTCCCTCCTCCAGGGCTCACGTGTCCCTCTGGGCCTGTCCTGGTCGCTGAGGTCAACTGCTCCGTCTTTTCCTTGTGCACCTTCTCCTGGGCCCATGTTGTTGGTGCCACCTGCATGGATGAGGAAGATGGTGCGTTGAATGCCGTCAATGTCACTGAACGAAGATGTCAGCAAGGAGACCCAGCCCCATGCCCAGTGATTTGCTCCACCAGCTAGGAGATTCCGGGGTGTCCTCTTTGGGTCCCACCCTTCCGCGGAGGAGAGTGGCTGCCTCTCGCCTCCTCCTCAGCCTCGCTGTCCCTGCTTGGCCTACTTCCTTTTTACACATCTTTTTTGGCATTTTGTGTTCTCGGCTTGGCTGACATCTGATGCCACCACATCTCCGAAGTTGTTTTTTTTCTATTTGAGCTCAAGTTCTGAGACAGAGTCTTGACTCCTACTCCTCCTTGAAGAAGACCCAGCAGCTGAAGTTGTCCTTCACCCCATGCCGCGTGCTCCAGGACGGCCTCCTGGGCGGGGAACATGCAGCTGCAGGCCACGCACGGGAAGCCGTGCTGTGTGCCGCGCAGTCACTCCAGTCTCTGCTTTTATCCCTCCTCAGAGACAAGCTCACACATTTCAGCCACGATGTCCTGTTCAAAAGCCCTGATGGGACCGAGAAAAACAGCCACCAAGAAACAAGAGCAAGCTTCAGAATATTAAATATAAGGTTGACAACGTTTGTTTTTAAATTTCCAGTGGGAGGGTGGGAAGATAAAAGCAAGGAGCCTGCTGGATCTGTACATCAAATCCGGAAGATCAAACAATTAAAACACACACTCCAGAAAGATGTATCAGGATGGGGAGAATCCTGTTCAGGGTGAAAGAAAATTTCCCCGGCTAAACGGAAACGCTGATCTTCAAGTTAAAGGGCCCACAAAGCGCTGGGGCAGGAGGACCAGGGAATGCCTCCAACCCAGACCAGAGCTTGAGAGCATCCAGAAGGAAGCAGACAAGCCCCAGGCTCTGGAGAGAGAAAAGCAGGCCACCTGCAAAGAAGAAGGACTTAAAGGTCAGATTCCCATCAGCGATCCTGGACGACAGCCGGCCGCAGAATGCCCTGTCTTTTGATGGAGCGGGGCCTCCAGAAGCCGAGATAACGATGAGTCTGGAGAAAGGAGATTCAGGAAACAAAACAGCAGCTCCCACCCAGCAGAGCAGTGAAGGAACAGCCATCACGACGGTCCCGCCACCGCCTGGGAAAACGCACGCGGCTCGCAGTGGGCTGGCGGGAATAAGGTTACGCGACAAATTCAGTGATCTCGTATTCGGTCCACGAATATCTACCGCATACCCACCACACAGCAGGCAGTGGACACAGTGAGGGGAGAAACAGACAGCCCTGCTCTCGGGGCTCACAGTCCAGCCCAGGGGACCCCGGCCCTGGCCGTGGCAGCCCCTTCTCCAGGAGCACAGTGTGGCTGTTCTCCACTCAGGCCCAGGGCGCCATCTTCTCGTCCGTCGGCTTGGTGAGGCCCCGCGTGGCTCAGCGGCTCTCAGCCGGGCATCCAGAGGGGAGGGGTGCCAGCGCTGGCTCTCTCCCTCTGTCCAGGCCTGCCCTGCCTTCCAAACAGGGACTTCCTCCTGCATCCACCCCACGCCCTGCCTCTCTGGGGGACTGCAGGTGGGAGCCGAGCGCCTCCTTCAGGCTGGTCCACTCGGGGCTGGATGGGCAGAACCCTCCAAAGTGGAGCCTGCAGGCGGCCTCTCCCCTGAGGCAGCTTTTAGAGGATTTTAGGCCCTTTTTGATTTTCAGTCAAAATGGAATGGAGGTGGGGAAAATGGAGAAAGCACTTCCACCTACAGACGACAAAGCGGCCATTTTACCCAGAATTAGAATGAGCTGCGAGATTAAAGAGAGAAAGAAAGAAAATTGGAAGTTAATTGCCACTTAATGGCAGAATAAGGAACTGAGAACGGCTCGCTTTACTTATTATCAGTCCTCCCTGAATTACAAAATAAACAGGATAAAACTTAGCATTCTCTCTACACAGACTGGAGTGTGACATTAAGAGGTTCTGGTAATTAAATTTAATTGGAAGCAGATTTATAAAACGGGCCGTGAGCTGCTGAGGACAAGAGTCTATCTGGGAGCGAATGGACGCTCCATTTTCTGTGCCCGGCTCCCAACTTTCCTTGACGCAGGGCTGCCTTATATCCATTTTCATCCTCACGGCAGCTACCGAAAATGTGCCAAATGGGACAGAACACAGTAAGATGGATGGATCGAAACCAGCGTTCGCCGGGCAGCAACCCCAGGCCCTGCCCTCTGTCCCAGCACGTTGCACGTGTCACTGCACTGAATCCTCAGGACCAGCCTGTGGGAGGGAGGGTGTTTGTCCCTGTTACGACGGGAAGAAGTCTGGGGAGATCAAGCAATTTTCCTCACAGTCGAACACAGAGCAAGGTTTGTGTCTACAACACCCTTGTCCTCAACACAGAGCTTTCGAAGCAGAGAGGGAAAGCCGACACATTTCCCCCAGAGCCACAGTTTCATCAGACAGATGGCCTGGACTTTAAATTATCAAAGGGAACATTTTTTGCCAAATGTCGGCCACTAGGTAACGTGGGTCTGCGTCTCTCCATCATCTGAGAGCAGCTCTCGCTCCAGGGTTCACAGGTCGGCCAAGGCCACACAGTTTAGGTTTGGTCACGGCAGCACATCACTTCAAGATGCCAGGTGCCGATTTCTGAATTAGGAAAGTCTACCTGTAATACAGCAGACAAACCACAAAATCTCAGCACATGACAAAACATCAGCTTATTTCCAGACCATATGAATCCAAAATGGGTGCTTCTGACCAACAAGCAGCTGCCCTTCAGCGACATTTCAGGAACCCGGAATCCTCCCATTTTGCAGCCGCCTTCCCCGAGGTTAGCAGAAGGTCAAGCTGAGCGTGCGGGAGGCCTGGACGTCAAGTGAATCCCCACAGCTCACGTTTCATTGGCTGGAACTCGAGCACATGACAACGTATTGCAAAGGACGCTGGGAGATACAATCTAGCTGTGTTCCCAGAAAAAAGACAAAATGTGTGTGGTTATCAGCCGGCTCTGCCACGGACACCCAGTTCCCAGGTCTTGATTCAGCATTCCACTCTGCTTTCTAGATGCAGAAACAACCAAAATCCTCATGGGCTGTTTACAGCAATTTTGCCTCGAACGTTTGTTGAGCACGTACTACATGCAACTGAGTGGATTCAACGGGACAGGACGTCTGCTTGGAACAACGGACGCCAGTGGGAGATGCTCTGTAACCCGTGTTATTTGTCACTGCCTTCTTTCCAGAAGGAGGGAGAAAGCACATATACTGCAGCCTGGGCCTGATTTCGGGATGGAAAATGGAAGCAAACACTTTGATGGAGGCCACCTTTCCATGAGGGAAGAGGCTGTTCTGGCTAAACGCTCCTCAGATGAGTTCAGTTTCCTCTGCCCACCCCAGAAATGCCAGGCTCCCTCTCTCTACCTCTGGCCTCAGGACTCTCCTGCCTGACCCTCAGGGATGTCCAGGCCTTTCCAGGTCTTTCCTCCTCTGCTCTCACACAGCCATCACCGTCACGACAAGAAGTTCAAACCTGGCAGTGGGCAGACGACTGTTCCGCAGCTTCCCCATGCGGCCTCCTCCGGGCCTCGTGAGAAACCCACTGCCTTCAAGACGGCCTCCTCCAGCTACGCAGATTTGATTGCCAAGGCCTGGCTCACAAATGCTACAAGCCCCAGACCTCCCCAGCACGCCTAGCACCTGGAACCTGGCGTTTTTGCCCATCTGCCCAGACAGAGCCTCCTGAGAGGGCACGTGTCCCCATGCCCTCCTCTAAGACCCGGGCGGCCCCCTTGCCCAGGACCAGCCTGCCCTTCCCCTGCTCCGTCAGGCCCAGCTTGTTTTGTCTAGACGCCACATCTCAGAATTGATCCAGTCGTCCTGAATGAAAATAGCAACGTCAAGTGTGAAGGTCCAGAGCCAGTCACAGCCACAAATGTCCTGAATCGTCAGCAGTCCCTCCCACCCCAGAAACTCCGTGGGGGCCACTGTGGGGCAGTCCAGGGAAGACCGTGTCAAGGCAGAACCCGGAGGGGCCGATGGTGTCGTGAGAGGAGACTCCTTTTCTACTGCTCAGCGTGCTGTCCCTTGCCTTGTTCGGTGACAGGCTGAGCCCGTCCACGTGCCTGTGGATTTGTTCTGTGCCTTTAGCCTCCTTCCCGCTCTGGGGCGGCCTTTGCCTCAGTGACAGAGAATCATCAGAATCAGAGCTGGGAGCAGAGGATCCTCGCCGTCAGCCCTGCCTGGGCCACACTCCCCGTGAGAGGGACCTACAGGCTCGGAAGGCGGGGAGAGACACTGATGGAGCCCAGCAGGGCCTGATGAGCAAAGACGCATTCGCCCTCTAATTAATTAGCTAATTCATCTGATCAGTCTGCAGACACATGCTGACGCCTTCTCTCTGCCACCCCTGTGCTGGGTGAGAGGACGGGATGACTCACTCGGTCTCTCCTCCAAGACCTCATCTCAGGGGAGGAGCCTCTCGTCCATGCTAGCGTAATCCCTTTGCTAAAACACAGTCTGTAGGGCCTCCTCACAGAGCACTGGGCTCCAGTAAGAGGTTAAAATGTTAGTGCGTTATTCCCTGGAGGTGTGAGTGAGGGACTTAAACAAAAACAGTCCCCTTCACACCGAAAAGCCTTGCAATCTGAGCTCACATCTCTTCGTGCATCTCCTCCGCTCTGCGTGGATCTCAGGACACAGATTCTGCACCTGCTTGGGGCGTCCTAGAAAGAAAGGGGAACATGCCGGTTCTTAGAGGAAGGGATGCAGACCCACATCTCCTGCCCAGTAAGACTGCTACACGGCCCAGTGGCAGTCCTGGCTCTTCCCATTGCAGAGAATGGGATAAAGGTCAGTCCCCTAAACACACACATGCAAACACACACATACGCTGCTGACAGTCCCAGAGCCTCTCCTGTCCACCTGTGACCTGTGGAAACCTCCCCCACACCACAGCGAACTCCACCCCCAGGTGAGGCTCTGGTTCCTCCTCTCTTCTCCTGGGCACGGGGCCTCCTCCTGGGACGCCTGCTCCAGGGGCCAGTCCTGCTGGGCCATCACGAGTGGGAGAGACGTGGCAGATTCAAGGCTCTGATGGGAAGCCTTGAAGAAGAGGACAGAACATCAACTTCACTGATTTCTCTTCCAAAGTCCGGGAGCCTCACCCTCGGTCCTTGGGCACATGTCCTTCTCGTCCCGGGAGCAGGGGTTTCCTTTCTCGCCTCTCAGCCCCCGTGTTTTGCATCCTGTCCAGCTGTTTCTCCAGCCTGTGCAGCTGCCGTCCCTGCTCCCCCATCTGCTCTTGCAGGACTGGACTTGCTCCTGTCTTTGCCTTCTCTCCTCTCCTGGGGGCAGGACAAGCAGCAGAGGCCACCAACAGTAACAAGCCCCTCTGGCCAGGATCACTGCCGGGCCTTTCCTCCTCCCCCTCCTCCTCTGCCTCAGGGGTCAGTTCTGCTATTTCAGGTGCCGCCTCATCTCCACGGGTCCCCGTGGAACTGACCCGGGTTCTTGTGTTAGTTTTCCTGTTGGAGAACAAATGCGTCTCTCTCCTGTGAGCCCAAAGACTTGGTGTGGGGAAAGGGGTCCTCAGTGGGTAAAAACACGGCTTCTGCTTCCCATTCAGTTGCCCCCTCCTTAGGATCCTCCACTGCTTCTCTGATGCCCCACATGCCCAGCTCCTCGGCCCTGCGGGAGATCCCCCCTCAGCTACCCACTGGGCTTTCCTGAGCCTAATGGGATTCCTTGTTTGGAGGATCCAGCCAAGAATATCGTTCCTCTTCCACTAGTGGAAATCCCCATGAGGTCTCTGGATCCCCAACTTGTCTATAATCTAAGGCAAATTCTCAACCAGGAGCAATTTGGCCCCCAAGGACCTTGACAAGTCTGGAGACATTATTGGTTGTCACACAAGGACGGGGAGGTTCTCCTGGTATCTACGGGGTAGACGCCAAGCATGCTGCTCAATACCCCACAATGCATGGGACAGCCCCTCAGCACCGACCGCCCATCCTAAAATGTCAACAGTGATGAGACTGAGAAACCTGCTCTCAGGGTAGGGGTCTCAAGAGATCCTTGAGGTTATCTCCAGCCTGGCAGACCATGACAGCCCATCAGCTTCTTCCCGCTCACCCCTCAGCGGCTTCTCTCTCCTGACTTCAGGTCCTGGGTCCCCAGTGTTTGGGGGACTATCCAATCACAGTGTGTAATTTCAAATAGACTAATAATAGTAATACCCACTGCAGTAATAGTAACCACAAATACAATATAGTAACAGTAAAGACAAAATGTTATTCATCTTTTTTTTTTTTAAGGATTGGCACCTGGGCTAACAACTGTTGCCAATCTTTTTTTTTTTTCTGCTTTATTTCCCCAAACCCCACCGTACACAGTTGTATATCTTAGTTGCAGGTCCTTCTAGTTGTGGGATGTGGGACGCTGCCTCAACGTGGCCTGACGAGCGGTGCCATGTCCGCACCTAGGATCCGAACCCTGGGCCGCCGCAGCGGAGCGCGCGAACTTAACCATTTGGCCATGAAGCCGGCCCCTATTCATCTTAAAGAAAACATACTTTGTATATTTTGTGGCATATTTTTTGCATTTTGTATTTGTAGGGTATTTATCAGTTAAAATTCTTTTTCATTTCAACATTCATTTGTTGAATGTTGGATGAAGCTGTCCATTGGGACTTGGAAAAAATTTTTTACTAAGCCTTCATAATGCAATTTTATCTCAATGAAGCCTTATGTGATTTTCTTTGGTAATTTTGTAGTTTAAGTAGAGGAAATATTGACCTCTTTAAAGGTAAGGCATTTTACATCAGCAAATGCATTTAAGGAACGAGAACGAATCTTATCTTTCTGTGAAGCCTTCCCAGGATTTCCTGACACAGAGGCGTTCTTTCCCCTCGACCACATTGTAGCAGGTTATCTATAGACTCGAGAGGAATGAAATTGCCTTTCTCTAAACATTTGCCTCCCAAGTCAGAGTTCTTGAATTCAGATTAACCTCTTGGGTAAAGTCAAATGATTGACATCTGCTGTGTCAGAAAACTTTAAAGTCAGAAGCCAATTCTTCCCCTGCCCAAAGCAGAGCCCAGGGAACTCAAAGTGAAGACAGTTGTGAAAGTGTGTGAGTGTGAGTGTGCGAGGAGGGTGGGGCTGCAGCGGGAAGCGAGGGGCACCTATCAGGAAGGGAAGAGGAAGAGGACAGGGCAAGAGAGAGACAAGAGTCAAAGAGGAGCCTTAGGAGAAAGTACAGGACAGAAAAGGATGGAGAAGGGGAAACGGGACAGCAGAGACGGGGGCCAGGAAAGATGCACAAAGAGTGAGACGCACCAGGGTACCCGTGCGCCAGGGGCAAAGGCCACCCTCTCCAGTGAGTCAGAACAAAGTTTCTCAAATAAGAAAAATTGGAATTTCTTTCTTGAATGTTTCTTGATCCCTGAGTGTGGGGCGGATGAGAAGGGTAGAAGCCCATGTACGGGCAGGGGGGGCCCAACCAAGCACGTCCCGCCTCGCTGCCGAGCATCAGGGCCCTGGGTTTGTTGGAGGTGCTGGGCACTCTTTCCCCACCGGCTCCCACGAACCTCTGGGCTCCTTCTGAGCTCACACCGAGGTCAGATCCACTCAGCCCCAGTGTTTCTTAATACAGGGTCCCAGGGCTGCCGTCTCGCCGAGCCCCAGCACACAGCCTGGCTCGGCGCCGTCGCCCTGCTCGTTCACCTCACACATTCTCTCTGGGACTCGCCATCTCTGCCTCCCCAGGCGCCGCCACTAGTGCTCTTGCCCTCCGGAGCTGCAGAGGATGGGATCCCACAAGCCCTCTGCCCTCCAGTTGCTGATCCTTCTTGGCACATGACCTTTCGAGGATTCTTCACTGGGCCACAGAATTCCTGTCAGCAAACCCCTGAGAAGAGGTGTCTGCAGCAGCCCCCAGGCGTCCATGCAGCCCCGATGCTCCCCTCGTCCTGGGCACCCTGTCCTCCGTCTTCCCCCTGTTCTCTGCCCCCGTGCTTCCGTCCAACCCACCACCCCACTTCAAGAGCTCCTCTCTGCTCACGTTTCCCCGTTCCACAGTCCTTCATCCCAGATTTTTCTCCTCCCCTCCCTTCACCTACATTAAAAAGTTGATAATGAAAACATAGGTTTTAAAATACTCAACCAGCATAAACTGAGAGAGAGTCACGGCAGACGGTGGCCCCCTCCTGCCATTTTTTGGCAGCTGACTGATGGCTGTGCATGGGTAGAGTGGAGGGTCCGATGAGGACCTGGTCTGTGCTCATTTCGAGTCTCATCTTAGACTCCTGGTAAAATCCATTCACACGTCATGTGTTCATTCTTGCATTATTGCTACAGGTATATTTTAAGTAACTACTGTGTGTGACGTGCTCTTGCACGGCCATAAAGCAATGAGAAACTTGAAAACGCCCTCGCAGAGGCCTCTCCACCGTCCCACTTCACGTCCACACTCCCCTGTCCCCACCCTCCTGGGAACCCAGCCCCTTCCCATTCACCCCCTTGGACAGATTCTCCATCCAAACGGGTAAACAGTCATGGGAGAGTGACACTTCCGTGTCCCTTCCAGAGGGCACCTGCCACGAGAAGTGTAGATAGCTGATCGTCTCCAGGTGCCACACTTTTTTCTTTCTTCCTTCCTTCCTTTCTTTCTTTCTTTGGTGAGGAAGATTGGCCCTGACCTAACATCTATGCCAACCTTCCCCTATTTTGTATGTGGGACACCACCTCAGCATGGCTTAATGAGCGGTGTTCAGGTCTGTGCCCAGGATCCAAACCCGAGAACCCTGGGCTGCTGAAGTGGAGCTCGTAAACCCAACCACTACTCCACCAGGCAGTCCCCCACACTTTTGGGATCTTAGCAACATTCCTGCTGAGGCCTCCCTCTGCCCAGGCTGCTCCCAGCCAACATCCAGGCCCAGCAGAGGTATGAGAGCCTGGTTATTCCTGCCCAACGCAGGACTCCTCCACGTGAAATCCTCGCTGTGGTGCTCTCCATCAGCCCCATCCCTCCCTCTCTCCCTTCACAGGCGTCACGTCAGCGCTGGAGTTTGAAGTCTCCCCGCTTCTCCTGCTGCTTTCCCCTCGATCCTTCACAGGACTTTCCCCCAGTAAACATCTCGCATCTAATTGATCTGGGCACCTGCTTCTTAGATGGTCCAAACTGACACGTGGTTGCCAGGAGGCCCAAGAAAGAGAGCAATGAGCCGGGGTCTTGGAACTGGAGGACTCACCCCAGGCTGGCGAGGGGACCCCGTCTCCAGTGGGATGTGGGCACCTTCGCTGGTACAAGCGGCTGGCCAATTGCTAAATATTTCACAGGTGGTAACCTGAGAGAATGTCTTGCTGGGGGGCACCTTCTTGATGCTACGGTGGCTTCTAGAAGCCTGGGGAAAGAGACAGCCAACGCAAAGCAAAGAGGACGTGCCTGAGCTACTTTGGCAAACGATAGAGGAAGAGAGAACACAAGCTCAGGGCAGTGGGTGTGCTGGCACAGACGTGCTATGTGAGCCCCAAAGAGCCACCAGGGGATCACTTCCTGTGGGTAGGCCCACTGGCCACCATTCACCAAGGCCACTGGGAACGAGCTAGCAAGAGGTCACCAACAACACTGAGCAGTCCAGTGGTGGCCCCGTCTGCAGGCTGGAGCTGGCTGTGGGCGAGGCATTCACCAAACTGAGCTTGTTAAAGGCGACTTGTATGGCGGGGCCTAAAACAATGGAGGCCAGGCAGCCATGCTTCTCCACCAGCAGCCAGAAGGCCACCATCACTGAAGACCAGAGGAGCAGCCAAGGGGTCTTGACCCACAGGGGGTTGAGGAGCTGCTTTACAGAGCACGGTGCCCTGAGAAGCAAAAGAGACAGGCCGCTAAGAAGGGAACTATCTCCAATCAGAAGAGCGAAAGAATGGAAGAGCAGGAGGTCAATGGAGACCACCCCAGTAAAAACATCACGATTTCTCATTCAGTTCCCAGACCAGAAATAAATTTCAGATCCAGAACCCGATAACTGCAGAGCTGGCCAGTCACCCTGGAGAGAGGACCCTGCAACCCCACAGCAGGTGTAACTGTGATGGCTCCTCCGGTCCTTCTCCGCAGACCTGTGGCCAGTCCTCGAGTGACCCTTCCCTGGGGCAAGGGGCGTGGACGGACACGTCAAGCATTGCTGGACACGGGATCTGAGTCGTCACTAGTGCTTGGAGACCTAAAGCTTTGTCACGACTTCACTATTAGAGTGGGGTTACAGGGACCACACAGTCTAGTGGAGTCCTGGATGAAGTCCAGCTTACAGCTGGCCGCCAGATCAGGGGACACCGTGGTGGTGCTTTCCCCAGTGTGCACAGACGGGATTGATCTACTTGTTAGCTGGAGTAACCCCCCTGTGCCAGTTTCCAACTGCAGCTATAACAAAGTGCCATGAAAAAGTAGCTTAAAATGACAAAATTGTCTTATTTTACAGTCCTGGAGGTCGGAAGTCCAAATGGATTTCACTGGGCTAAAATCAAGGCGTCAGGCCTGTGTTCCTTCTGGAGGCTCTAAGAAAGAATCTGTCTCCTTGCTTTTTTTAGCCTCTAGAGACCACCCACATTCCTTGGCTTGAGGCTCCTTCCTCCATCTTCAAAGCCAGCAGCCTCATCCCTTCAGCCTCTGCTTCTGTGACCACATCTCCTTCTCTGACGCTCCTGCTTCTGTGTCCCTCATCAGGACCCTTGTGACTGTATTGGGTCCATCCAAAAAGTCCACAGTCATCTCCCATCTCAAGTCCTTGACTTAATCACACCTGCCAAGTCCCTTTTGCAGCAGGGGAACACATTCAAGGCTCCCAGGATGAGGACGTCTTCAAGGAGCCATCTTTCTGCCTATCATGCCCCACTGTGGGTCCTCAGCCTGTGGAGTAAGAGCTTTCATGGTGGAGAAGGGGAACCCTCCGAAATTGCTCCCCTCGTAATCCATCAAACATAATATGGCCCCCAGGGAGAATGCTAGAGATTAGTGCCGTCCCTAAGGATCTCGAGGAGACAGGGGTGGTAGACTTATCATATCTCAGTTTAACTCCCCAGTATGGACCCTCCAGAAACCAGATGGGTCCTCCGGAATGACGTAGACGCTCACAGGCTCGGCTAAGTGCGCTCGGGTACGAGGTGCGCCATCATTGATGTGGCAAATTCTTTATTTTCTGTTCCTATCAGAAAAAAGGATCTGAAACAGTTTGCATTCCCATGGCTCAGACAACAGTATTAATCTATCATTTGCCTCCGGGCTCTGCTGACTCTCCGCTCCCTATCGTGATACAGTCTCAGGGGATCTGAAGCACCTGCACGTCCCACAGAACGTCACGCTCATCCATCACATCGATGGCACCACGCTGATCGGACAGGATGGACACAGCTGTTAGTCCTCTGGAGGCCTCAGTCAAACGCTTGTAACCCAGAGGTGGGAATAAATCCTACAGAGATTCAGGGATCTGTCACTTTGACACGTCTTTATGGGTCAAGAGGTCAGGAACATGCTAGCGTATTACCTCCGAAGTAAAGGGGAACGTGCTGCCTCCTGTGTTGCCCACCCCACGGCAGGAAGGCGGGGGGCTCTGAGTTCCATCTCTAGGAACCCTGCTCTGGACCACGTGCTGGTCGACTCAGAGGCTGACAGCTTCGAGAGGAGCCCAGAGCAGAAGAGAGCTCTGTGCACATCTGCCACGTGGCCAGATGGCCTGGCAGACCGTACGATGTTGGAGGAGCCCGGGGTGGCAGAAGATGTGGTGTGAAGTTCTTTGCAAAGGCCCGCTGGGAAAATCACCAGCAGGCGTCTGGGGCACTGGATCAAGGCCACACCATCGCATGCAGAGATTTCTATGACTCTCAAGAAACAGCTCCTGATGTGGTATTGGGTCCTGTAGAGATGGAATGCTTGATTCTGGGGCACCAAACGAGCATGCGTCCACAGCCGTCCACTGTGAGCTGGGTTCTCCAAGTTATATAGTCAGACAGGCCCAGCATCAGTCCATCAGAAGGTGGAAATGGTAAATCCAAGACTGGGTGTGAACAGGACCAGGGGGCACAAGAAAGCTGCATGAATGGGTAGCCCAGATGCCCAAACCACCCACAACCATTTTCTCAGCTCATCAGGCCATATGGGTCCCATATGACCAACTGAGGAGGAGGAAAGGTCTCGGCTTGGTTTGCTGCTGGCTCAGCTGGGTACATGGGTCCCAGCTGCACATACAGCTGCACAACAGCCACATTTGGGGACGGTCCTGAAGGACAAGTGGGAGGGGAAACTCCTTCCCGGTGGAAGCGGTGTGTACTGGGAGTCCACTCTGTGTGAGAGAGAAGCAGCCAAGAGGAAAACATGAAGATTCCTGAGCAAAGGCCGATGGTCTGTCTAGCTGGTCGGGGGCCCAGAAAGGAGACTGGAAGCCTGAAGACAAGCGAGTGTGGGGCAGAGGCGCGAAGACGAGCACGGGAGCGGGCACAGCATGTGATGACTGTCGCATCACATGTTAAATCCCACCACAAAGCATCCACTGTGGATGAGACGATGACCAGCAACTGGACACGATGACTTACCAGTTGGCTTTAGCCAGCCTTTGCCACTCCCACCCCAGAACTGGCACAACGGGCACCTGAAAGGAGAGATGGCGGCTACACATGGACCCACAGCATGGACTCCACTGATGGTGGCCACTCTCACCACTGCCGCCCCGAATGTCCATCCGGCAGCAACAGAGGTCGATGCAAAGCCTTGGAAGTGGCACCATTCCTTGAGGAGACCAACAGGCCACAGAGGGGCAAGTTGACGTGTCAAAAAACACCCTTCACTCTTGGAGGGACGGCTCTTCATCCACTCTCTAGGCTTCGGGTCCCACTCCCTGCCCACAACTGGTCCTTGCTCAGCTCAGACACATCCTGTTAAACTCTCTGGCCGATGACCTCAGCCTTAACTCTGACTTTGGCAAATCCCTGGCCCTTCCAGTCTTAGCTCCTGAAGTAGTTCTACAGCTCCTTGTCCAATATTTACCCCTGTTTATCCCTTATCTTTGCTAAATAACACAAATTTTATTCAAGATGACACTATGCCCTGCTAAAAATATTTGATTTCCCAACCACATCTCATCTGGTTGGTCTCATCTGGCCAATGAGAGGTAGGCCCTGAATGAAAAAGCAAAGACTCACCAGGAAAGTGCCTCTTTATATCCCCTTGGTCCTTTCACTGGGCCTTTCTACATGCAGGGACTACAGACAAGAGGCCTGGAGGTGCAGCAGCCATCTTGTGACTCTGAGGCACCAAGCGCATAACAGATGGTGAAGCAGAAAGATGGAAAGAGCTGTGGTCCCTGGTTGTGTCTCTGAGCCACCAGACCACCCTGATCTGCCTACTCTGGGGCTGCCTGTGTGTAAATCCAGTCAAACTTTGCTTAAGCCACTATCAGAAGTGTTAGGGGTTGAATCGTGTCCCCTGAAAAAACATGTGTTTTGGTCCTAACCCCAAGGACCTCAGAACGTGGCCTTATTCAGAGACGGGTCTTTATAGAGATCATCAAGTAAAGATGAGGTCATTTGGGTGGGCCCTAGTCCAATAGGACTGGCGTCCTGATGAAAAAGGGAAATTTGAACACAGAGACAAATGCGTGGAGGGAAGACCAGGTGAAGAGACACAGGGAGGAGATGGCATCTGGAGAAACAGCCTCAGAGGAAGCAAACGGTGCAGACGCCTCCGTGTCCAACTCCGGCCTCCAGAACTGAGACAGCACACTTCTGTCGTTTGAGACGCTCACTGGGTGGCACCCGGTCAGCTCCCGCAAGCAGATGCAGGAGGGTTGTCTGTTCCCCAAGCCCGGGCGCATTCCTGTACGGCACAGCCAGGTGGCCCCCCCGCTCCGCCGCCCCCAACTCACCCTACGTGTGGCCCCGATGGTCATCTGATGTCACCCCATGTGGGGAAAAAGCTCCCTGATTAAGTCCTCTTCTCTGAGCTGCTGGGATAGGCGCTAAATTTATTTAAACTTAATGAGCCATTAAGAACAAGTGAACAGCCAGGGAGACTCTCAGGGTTCTCAGCAAGAGTGGGAGCCCATCCCTTTCTGAACAGCATTGGCTCGTGTCCAGGCTGCCCATGGCCAGAGAGTCCCATCCAGGAATTATTCAGCAGGACAGCAGCACACTGCGCTGTGTGTCACTTTCTTCCTCGCCTGTGCGCTAAGTCTTGCATACGTCCCCACTCTGCGAAGCTTCTAAGTTCGATTGATTGATTTGGGACATTGGTTTGGATGCAGGAGTTTCTACATTCCGACCACTAAGGAGGATGAATTGGGCTGCCCTGGAAGGCACTTCTTTCCGGTTTCCAAATTTAAGCTGTGGCCGGGTTCCACGCAGAACCTGCAGGCCTGGACTGTTCAGGTGCTCGTGTGAGCCACTTGGCAGCCCAGCCTTGCTAAGCAAAGGGCAAGCTGTTTACGCAGCAAATTGAAAATCCCACTCCTTCCACCACTCACTCGGTCCCAAACTTCTCATAAATGTTTGAGTGAAATTTGAGGTGGTTTTTCTTCCTAAATGGGAAATATAGATTGCAGGTTTTCATTCATTTTGATCTCTTCTTTGGAGCAGAATTCCTGGAATCTGACCAGCACTTACTCCTGAAGGTATATTAATGAATGCTGAGGTATCGAAATTAAACTTTTACGATGGTAACACATTGATACTGCTGTCATTCATACATGGTCGCTCAAAGAGAAGGTTTAAAGTAACGGCTACTAATAATAAAAGGGTCTTCGGAGCTTCCCAGTAACAAGGGTTGGTCTTTGATATTTCATTCACAAGAGCTGGATCCGTGTGGAGCTCTGGTGAGCAAATGCTAACGGTCACTAGTAAAATAGTAATGCATTTATTTATCCCTACATGTCATTTAACTAGAGTTAGCGACACTTTTTTATTCTCAGGTATGGTATTTTGTCAGTCTGTGGGTCACATATGTTCCGACTATCTGCAGAGCACCGTTCACATCACTACTGTAAGCGTGGTCCTGTGTGTAAATCCGCTCACGGTGCTGCCGTACGTGTGGTCCTCAGTGGGAACCTGCTCACAGTGCTGCCATACGTGTGATCCTGTGTGTGAACCCGCTCACGGTGCTGCTGTGCGTGTTGTACTGTTGGTGAACTTGTGTACATGTTGCTCTGCACGTGGTTCTTATAATAAAGGGCCTCAGACAGATGTTTCAATGAAGCTTCTCTGCATTCATCACTTTAGTGTTTACTCAATTTCTGGTTTAACCCTGTTCCCAGCATCTTGCGTTCCGTGTTCACGGCTGGAACACATGTTTCCTATTTTGTGCTCTCCGTCTTAATTACTGCCTGTTGATTATTTGCGTCTTGTCTGCCTGTTTGTTTAATCTTTCTTACTCTCTGCGGCGCTCTTCTCCCTCCCGGACGCTCTTTGTCCATCTTCCGGGCTCCTCGAGATCTCTTCTCAAGTGCTCCTGTTGTTTCTCCTCCAGCTTCCACAGCTTAGCTACACCTCATACAAATTTTCAGCAAATCTTTGATGCTACATTTCTACATGTCTTAAGAATTTTCTACCTTTGACCATGTAAATAAATGCTCATAAATACAGGATTTTTCTAAAAACACTTTGCTGTAGTAAATTCAAAGTAGGTAACAAATGTTTAACCTTAAATGTGTAGAATTTCTAAAGTTAATTTCAGAAAAGATTAAATAAATGATCTTTCAGAAATCTACTCATTCCTATAAACGGAGATTATGTACCTGTCACCTATTAGCATCAACATCTACTTAAATCAACAGTGGAGATTTCCAGATGATCTCTCTAGTTGTATACACTTTGGTTAAAACAATTATGTAAAACCACACCCAGGAGAAGGCTGGGGAACATTGTTAAGCTACACACACACACACGCATGCCCACGTGCACACGCACTTGTACACCCTTTCGAAATAAGCAGGCACATTGGGGCTCTTTCATGATATTCTCCTCTACTTTATATCCTGTCTGTCTGTGCTCCTAAATGCATGGTTCGCCTCAGGATATGGAAATAGACCTTTTAATATCCACAATCAAGATAAACCTAAAGCAAATTGTTTTGAGTTGCGTATAAACCATTGTCCCCAGTCCTCCCATTGAAGCACAGTTCTTTCTTATTTGACATCATCCTCAACAGGTGTAGCCTTTCCCCCGGGCTGATCTGAGCTCCCACCGAGAGCCTGCGGGTGGAGGGGAGGCTAGACGTCGCAGCACAGTCAGAATGTCACCAGGCCCCTGTGTGCAAGCTGCTTCCCCTCCACCGGCTTTTTCCCATCCACCTTCCCCTGGTGGGATGGAAATCTGTGATGAGCAAGAATATAAAAAACAGGGCTATGACTTAGAATCGTCAGCTGGGGAAGGGAGGGCTTGAGTGTTTAATGGGGACGGAGCTTCAGTTCTGGAAGATGAAAAAGTCCTGGAGATGGATGCTGGTTGCACAACAATGCGAATGTACTTAATGCCACCGAACTGTACAGTTAAAAATGCTTAAAATGGTAAATTTCATGTTATGTATATTTTACCACAGTTTTTTTAAGTTAAACATAATAAAAAAAGAGGGACCTGTTAGTAAAATAACATCTCGACGCTGTGCCATGAGAAGCTGGTGATGTTGGACAGATTTGACTGTCTCATAGATGCCCCTCTCCAGGGTCAGAAAGACTCACACTCTCTCCTGTGTGCACAGCACCAACAAGCCCCCACCTGGAGCGGCGTTAGAACATCAAGGACTTTACGTTCCTCCTTCAGGACGGAGATGGAGCTCTCACGGGAGGACACGAAAACAGAGAAAATCAAGAGGACCATGGCAGAGAAAGAAGAGGGAGGAATGGAAGAAAGTGGAGGGAAACCTGCACACCCATCCGAGCCCTCTCTGCGTGAACTGAAAGGAGACAGGGGGAGAAGTCAGGAAGTAGTCACAAAACCCGCTCACCACGGTCACCACAGTGTTACTCATACCCACCACAGTACAAAAGCGGCCTAAGTGCCATGGACAGATGGACGGACAAGGAAAATGCAGCGTGTTTATGGAATAGATACCATTCCATATTCCACAATGGAATATTATTCAGCCTGAAAACAGAAAGAAATCCTGCCATTTGTGACAACACGGATGGGCCCAGAGGACATCGTGCCAAGTGAAATATCCAGACACAGAAGGACAAACCCTGTGTGATCTCACTCATGCGTGCGATAGTCAGACTCACGGAAGCAGAGAGAGGAATAGTGACTGTGAGGGGCTGGGGGACGGGGAGATGGGGAGGTGACGACCAAAGCGCTCTAACTTCAGTTGTGCAGAGTAAGTTCTGGAGACCCACTATACAGCATTGCGCCTGTAGCTGACGACACTGCATTGTGTGCTTACAATTTTCTAAGAGGGAAGATCTTATATTAAGTGTTCTTACCATAAAAAAAATAATAATAATAATACTAAAGGGGCAGGAGGAAACTTCGGGAGGTGATAATATGTCTGTGGCCTTAACGGTGGTAATGGTTTCACAGGCATATACTTATCTCCAAACTCACTGAATTAAATACACTAAATTTGCATGTAAAAATGTAAGTAAATGCATATATTAAACATGTACCACTTTTTATATGTCGACTGTACCTCAATAAAGTGGTTTAAAAAAAAATGCCCTGCAGCCTCTTCTGGACTTCCAATCTACTTATGGTTTCAAATCCAATCCCCACTCCTCCCCAACACGTCTTAGGTGTTTGGGAAAGAACATGGCCAAACCCCCGGACAGAGGCTCTATTTGGAGAGGAAGCCCAGTCTTCCCCATGCTCTACATCCAGTGCTCACCAAGCTGGCCCTGCATCTGGCAGCAAGCGTGATGAAGCCTTCACGACTTGTGTCAGGACTGGCTTCAGTAGAGGCCAGCAGTGTAGACTTCAGTATAGACAGCGAATGCTTCCTAAGGCCACATGAATGGAAGGAGGCTGCCCCCGCTCTGCTCCCGAGGGTCGGCGCCTGCGGTGCAATCGTCCAGTCACAGCGCCAGAGCTCAGGTGAGCAGAGCAAGCACATCGTGGAGAGAAAAGTCGAAGCCCCTAGGGCTGGGTAGCAGGAAACAAGGAGACTCAGGGGCTCGTGGTCGGTGTCCTCAAATCCCTGATGGGCTGCCAGGTAAAAGATAAATTTGATTTGAGCCACAAAGTGAAAGCTTTTGGGTGGAGTTTCGGCTTTTGACTCCAGGCAAGGACCAGCTTTCTCAGGGTTGGACCTGCCCAAAGGCGCAAAGTCAGGACTTTCATTGCCCTAAGTCTTCAAGAAAATGGTAGGCGGAAAAGGGGCTTCCAGCGTTGACAGAGGTACTGTTAGAACTAGGTGACATTTAATTCTCCTCTTCGCCAAGAGTCTGCTAAGCCACAAAGCACCTCCTTTCATTCCTCCTTCCCAACCCATTGCTCTCTCCCTGGGCCCTCACCACCTCCATCTTGGGTCGCTGATCCCTTTGGCAAGTCGAGTCCTGCCAACACCAGCAACTTCCTCTTCCTAAAATACCTTCCTTAGGCTGCGCTCTGTTCAAGGCCCTTCCCAGCCATATTCAGCGTAAACACTTGTCTTCACCTTTCAAATCTTTGACAATCTCCCTCCAGCCCAGTGATTCACAAACTGCTCCAGGTACAACTTTCTTCTATCTGTCTCACCAGGGTTCCACTTGGATCTTTGTTTTTGTAAAAAAATCAACACATTTCCTCAGCAGAGGGACTAGTTCAGGTGAAGGCACAAACATGTAAAAACACAAGACGTTTTGAGGAAACAATAAGCGAAAGCATTTGCTCTAAACTCGCGACGCTTCCTTTAGTCGTCACGTCAAACATCCTCATCCCTCCATTTTTAATAACAGTGACCTAGCCGCGGAGACTTGAACCCCCAAATCGCCCTGTCCATCCCACTCCTCAGGGATCCCCTCGGCCACCTGGCGCTGTCAATCCTGTTGGTTTGAAGCGTGTGAAATTGCAGTTATTGTAGGTCAAAACGGTCAAAACAGTCCAACATCAGCAATTCCACACAATTCAGACTAACAGTTTCTCAAGTGCCTTTCAACTCTCCCTTCACCTCCGTCGTCCCTGATGCTTTTGTACCTCAGGCCTCGCCACGACCTCCCAGATCACGGCCAGGGCTCCTCCTCCACCCCCCTCCAGCCTGACCAGGCATTTTCCCAGCCCACCCGGCTCATGGTCACCAGAAAACAGGGTTCCCTGATCCCTGCAAAGCTCCCCCCAAAACTCTCAGCTGGGCTTTTCAGGTCCTCTGCAATCCACATCTGACCTGCCTTTGCGAACTCACCTTCCACTCCTCCCTTCACAGGACACGTCCCTGGGGGGCCTGAGGCGGGTCCAGCGGATCCCAAACCCCGCTTCCCATCAGAGTCTTGGAGCAGCTTTTATCAATCAATCAGTCAATCAATGAATCAGGACTTACATTCACTCATATATGTATTCACCATGCCTAACTCTTACAAAAAATTGTTTTAATTGGTAGATTTTATTTTCTAGAGAAGTTTTAAGTTCACACTAAAATTGAGCAGAAAGTACAGACAGTTCCCACCTAGTCTCCCCCCACCCCACACACAACCTTGCTGACCATCAATATCCCACATTAGTGTGGCGGATTTGATACAATCAATGAACAAACATTGACACATCACTATCAAGTAAAGAAAAATGTTTTTGAAAAGGTAACATGTATACTTTTTTAAAAAGATCCAAACACTACAAAAGGAAATAGAGGGAAAAGTAATGCTCTCCAGCCCCTGACCCCCAACCCCCCACCTCCCTCCTCTGCGGTGTCGTCTGTGGACACACAATCGCACTCGTATGGATGTCATATGATTTTAGTACAAATGTAACATACGGCGTACACTAAAATGCACCGTAATTTTTCCCCTTAATAATACATTCTGAAGATTGTTCAATATCAATGCAAATTAAGCCGCTTCGTCCTTTGTACAGCATTTTGCAGAGTTGTCCAAGGCATATATTTATATCTTTAACTACCCATCCCTATTGATGGATAGAAGGGGTTTTTTCAACTGCAGATTTCCAGGCTTAATCCCAGTGTACTGAGTAAGAATTTCAAGGGGTGCACCCAGGAATTTCTACTTTATGCACCTTCTCCAGGTTACTCTCAAGCAGGCAGCTCAAGGAACTAGTTTACAAAGCAATAAACTAGTCCATCCTCCCAATATTCCAGCTGAGAAACTGGGGATGAAGGATACAAAGTAATTTTGCCAAACTTGGAGCAGAGACTGACAGTAGAGCAGGGTTCTCAGAACAGGAACTGCGGGTGAGTGAACCGTCTAGGAGGTGCACCAGAGGAGAGCGGCTGTGATACGTAACCCCAGGTCCTCATCCTGTTTATCGAGGATTCCCAGTGATAATGTCCTTGCAGTCCAGTCCACTCATGTTGAAGAGCCTGCTGAGTCCTCAGAGGAACATCGAGGCAACACCACCAGGTTTTGAATGAGAAGTGTGTTCAGTGGACTCTAAATCCATGGGCGGAAGATTTGGGATTTTCAGTAGGCAACCTATTAAATTTACGCATAAATTATTTGGCCACTCCTGGCTGCTCTATAAAAGCAGGAATTTTCTGTATGTCTGCACAGGGCATGGTTAGAAAGATGCTGGTTTCCAGAAATCTCTAGTCTCCGCTTTACCGATGATTCCCCCTTGGGCAACACATTTAAGCTCAGTTTCTTGAGCTATAAAATGAGGATAATAATTCATCCACCACCTCATGTGTCTGCTGTGAGATAATTTCTATGAAATCATTTTAAAAGTATAATTTATCCTGTATAAAATCAAGCAATAGCACTGTATCACTTTTAAAGATATGTTGTCCATCACAATGTTCTATGTAGAAGATTTGGCTGAGGCAAAATTGACAAACACCACTCATGCATTCTACTTTAAAATTTTAAAGTTATTTTTGACCTACAAAAGTAAAATAATCATATGGTAAAATAATCCAAAGGTCATGGGGATATAAAATGAAAAAATAATAATAAGAGCAAATGTATTACATAGACAGAGATAGACAGCAGTCACCACAAGTCATGCGCCATCCTAAATGCTCCTCAGAGAAACCCTTTGAGGTTTGTTACGATTATCACCTCCGTTTCATACATGATAAAACTGAGACACAGAGAAGTGCAGTAACTTTCCCAGGTTACACAGCTAGTAACTGGCAAAGCCAGTTTTCTGTCATCACTCCCAAATACTAGTCTTATTCTCCAAAGATGACCACCGTTTAACAGATAATTGCGTATCTGTTTTGTTTTCTATTTCTGCATAAAAATTGCCCTAAAACTTTGAGGCTTAAAACAACAAGTGTTTATTTTCTCATGGTTTCTGCGGGTCAGGGGGCAGGGTTTGGCTTAGTTGTGTGTCTCTGACTCAAGGTCCCTTATGAGGTTGTAGACGAGACGTTGGCCAGGGCTGCAATCTCGTCTGAAGACTTAACTTGAGGGGATCTGCTCCCAGGTCCTTTCACAGGGTTCCTGGTGGGGCTCAGTCCCTCCTGAGCTGCCGGACTGAGAACCTCCGCTCCTCGTGGCCAGAGATCTCCCTCACTTTCCCCAACATGGACCCCTCCTGGGGCTGCCTCAGGACAGGGCAGCTGGCTACACCTAGAGTGAGAGACCTGTGAGATCACATCTAAGATGGAAGCCCGCCTTCCTAGAACCTAATTTCAGAAGTGACATCCTGTCGCTCATGCCAGATTCTCTTCATCAGAGCCAAGTCACAAAGTCCAGCCCTCGTGGGGCTTTCACAGGCTGTGCACACCTGGAGGCGAGCGTCATCTTAACACTGCCTATCATGACAGCCTCTAAGACTTTTCTACGCATATAAAACTTTTTTTCCACAAAAGCTTATCCTTTTCGTTTGCCCTTACAGACGTCACGGTGACCCCCCATTTATTACAATACCTAGAATTCCACTGTGTGGAAATTACATAACTTAACAAACAAGTCCCCTATCGATGGGCATACAGCTTATTTCTGGTAAAACACCCTTTTCACTAATTGTCCAAGTGTGTACTAAGCACCCCTGTGGGCCCGGCTCTGTACTGGGTTTGGGGGGCATAGAGATGGAAAAAGAGACCCCTGCCCTCAAGCCATTCTCAACCTAGAGGGGAGAAAAGATAAGGAAACAAACAATGGTGAAAAGCCCTGGCAGGTGCCCCTACAGAAGGGGGTGTAAGCCCCAGAGAGGGACGCAGCGCGGCTGATGACCCGGAGGGAAGCCGACCATGGCTCTTTCCACAGATGAGTAGACGCAGAGACCCACCGTCTGTTTCCCCCACACCTTGCACGAAAAAAGATTCACGGCGTGGACAGCAACCCTAATGCCATTTTTAGACCATGCCCAGATCCCACGGGGTGTGATAAATGCCCTAGAAAATGAAGTCAATGGGAGAGAAAAAAAAACAGCCGAACGAGGAGCTGGGCATTATGGAGACCAAACAACGGACCACATTTCACTTTTCAGTCAGCGTTTTGGCATCTTTTAGTCACTGTCTAAATTAGCTCATGTGACATTTTTATGGAGCTTTTTTTAGAGAGAAAGAGAGAGAATTCTGTTCTCATTTTAACCTCATCAAGTGCTGTTTTTTTTTAATCTACCTGGAAGGAAACATTATAGAATTAGCTGAATATTCACTGCTCAGATGGTCAGAAAACAGTCAAGAGGTGACAGGCTTTGGAACACACGTCACAGAAAGGCCCCGTGCTCATAAGGCGCTTTCCATGCTTCTGATTCTCAGCTGTGTTCGTGAGCCGCCCAGAGTCTCTATAACCGAGCCCTGAGCCAGCCTTCAGATCAATAACGCTTATCATTCAGAAGGAGCATCGTTCCCGTGGGTGGCTATTTTGTGATGAATGAGTCCTCACTTTTTCTGAAAATACCTCCTAGACAAACCGTTTTTCTGAAAACGGAAACCGTTTTCCTGAAGCGGTAAAGATGTGAGCTCTGGATTTAGATGGACTCAAGCTGGAATCCTGGGTCCGACACTGATCGACTGCATGGCCTTATGTAAGTCATTTAACTTCTCTCCAACCCACCTTCCTCAACTGTGAGTTGAGTTCATTCGTACCTGTCTCATCGGGCGGCGTGAATGTCCAACCCTCAGCACAGTGCCTGGTTCAGAGTGAGGAGGGCTCAGTAAGCTGCTTCATCACTGGCGTCCACGGGGCCAAGTGAGGGATGTTTAACTCTGCCTCCCTTTCCCCGTCCTGGACAGCAGGTTGGCCTTGACAGTGTGGGGAGAGAGCCTCCAGCACTGTAAGTGTCACCGGGAGGGGAGGCGGCAGGTCAGGCTTTGACCAGGTCAGGGGAGAGAGGAGGGCAAAAGGGAGGCGGCGGGAGTCAGCATTAGAAGGGCCCTTGCTCCCCAGCCAGGGAGGGAAAGACGCTCTTAAGGTGAGAAACAGTGGGTGTAGCCAATATAATCCCGTCTCTTCCCAAGTTACCTCGCCCCCGTAAAGCTCTAAGACAATTACCACCAGCATTACACTGGCCAGCGGGCTCAAAACCCCTTGAAACGGGGCAAATTTGTTCACATTTCCTGGAAAGATAAGGTTTAAGAGATACAAGCTGTGGATCCCCCTGTGCCTGAAATTCACTGATGATAAGAGGGCTTTTCCCAAGCGCCACTTTGAGTAGGTTACGGGGACCCACGAAACAGGGAGAGAAGAGTGAGCTGCTGGCACAGATCGTTTCCAGAATTTCTCCATGAATTCATCTCACAGCCATGGGCAGCCTGACAAGACGGAAAGAGTGTGAGCTGGAGCTGGAAAACCCAGGTCTGAGTCTGGGGGACTGCCCTTTGAATATTTGGGCAAATCGGCGGGGGGCGGGGGCCAAAATCACCCCCAGCTGAGAACCACTGGTCTCCATAAAGAAAGAGACGTGGAACAGCGATTAGAGGAGAGACGCCTGTTAGCTGGCTTCTTGCTCCTGCACAAAGACGATCTCAGAGGGCACAGAAGGAGAAAGGGATGCTGCTGGCAGCTGTGGGGCATAAATGTGGCACCTCTCACCCCTCTAACTGTTACCTCCACAGCCAGGGACCACCTCCACAGTTGTCATTTGGGGAGCCTGGGGATGGGACAAAGGCTTGCCTTGGATCAAAAGCTAATGCCACCTAGTACCACATGAGATGTGCCCGCGTCTCTGCAGGTGACAAGGGCCTGCTCTGCGGGGGAGACCAATGGTAGACGGCTCTCTCTCCTCTCCAGGAGCCTAGTTTTATTGATAATATATCCAAAAGTTTCATGTCAACAAAGGGGACCTCTCACAGCAAAGAAACACAAGCCATCCAAGGGTACGTCAGCAGCCTCAAAATTGGATCTTTTCTCATTTTCCAAAGCAGCATATGGACCACAAGAAATCTCAATGTGTAAGAGTCCCTGAGAAACTCAGCAATCAAGGCTTTGAGTTCTCTTTGCCTTCTCCACCATCATTCCGCCAAAGCAGAAGAGCAAAGTCACATGACTAAAGAAGAACGTGTAAAAAGAACCTCTGTTCTGTTCTGGGCGTTTCCGATCAGCTGAAGGGAAGGTGGAACTGGGCTCTGTCACGCTGCTCCTTACCAGACCTCAGCAAACCCCAGCCAGTCCTTGACGGAGAAGAGAAGGAGGCAAACACTGCCTGGGAAGGTTCCAGAGTTGAAGACAACACCAGAAATTTCCCAAGCGGAGCCACTCCTTTTTCTCCTCTCACCTACCTCCTGCCTGTACACAGCATCCTTTAAACCAAGCGAATCAGGAGCTATGATGCACACAGTGACTAAATTTCCAGACAAACAAAAACATTGGGGAAAAGAGGAGCCACCAACATATCTTTTAGCCTTCTCTTTGGACTCACCTGCTAAATGTCACCCCTCAGCACAGAGTCAAATAAAAGCCCGCCACAGGCCAGGCAGACCATCCTCCTGGGGCAGCCCAGCCGGGAAGTTTGCTGGAAATTCGGTGGTGTGGTCTGGTCATCCCTAAATGCTCTCTGGAAGGCAGAGTTCAGGTCAAGGGAAAGCACGCCGCTCCATCCCCTGACAAAGCCCCACAGCCAGGCGGGCGCAGGTGCAGCCTGCCGAAAGCAAACACAAACTTCTCTCAAACAACAACAAACGGTTGACACCCGCAGCCTGTCAACACCAATTAGCCTGCCCTGCCAGCAGAAGCCTGTTAAGAACAGCGCTCCAATCCAGCGGGCTCCACCACAAGCAGAAACTGTCCTCCCACGGCTTCGGCTTCCCCGGAGGAAGTGACCCTCAACAGGACCCACCCCAGCAAGCACAGCTCTCAGGCCTCTCCACTTAGGGAAGCCCGCCTGGTGGCTGGGGTAAGACTCTCCCAGGACCTCGCACTTTTGCTTTCACACGCTTCTTCCTCCACAACAATCATAATAAAAGTTATTTTTAATGTAACTTTAAATACTTTAATATTTTATTTTCTTAATGTTTTAGACAAATTTTAACAGGTTTTTCTGGGCCTGAAAAGTAAAATATTCCCTTTGAATGTTTTCATTTCCTTTGGGTTTTTTTTTTTCCTTCTAATTTTAAAAGAAATTAAATGTTTTCCTGGGCCTCTAAAGGCATCATGAGCCCCAGGCAGTGTGCCCACTACTTCTAATGGAGAAGTAAGCCCTGATCCAGCAGAAATTGTCAACTTTTTAAAAATATTGTTTCCCACGGCCTGTATATTCCACCAAACCCAACTCTGGCCTCGCGAAAGTCCGTCCTATAGATAAAATACGGACATGATACACCCTGAAGGTCTATACTCAACTCATCACTTTAAGACAGATCCTTGCGCAGGTAGACGCCAAGGGGCCGAGAAAAAAATCAAGTCACCACACAAAATCGATTTTCTTCAATATTTTATTTATATAGAAATACTTAAAAAATGAAGTAGCACCATTACTTAAGTTTTACCTTTATTATGTAGAACTTTAAATGTCAGAAAAATAAAACTCTTGATACAATTTCAAATCTTGTCTCAGCAAATATAATATTAGTATTTGACCATGAGGTTAAAGGCCCCTTATCATAAAATAAAATATACTTTGTTTTTTAAACTTTGCTCAGTAAAGTACATTTAAGCTCAAGTAACGTCACCTACATATACATAAACGAGTGGTAAACAAATGTATTAAAATAGAAATACTAAAACTAGAGTGGTGCAACAGAATTGTTGTAACTTGCACTGAATTCTATTTATACAAATGTTAGAAAGCATCAACAGTTCCTTTTGACATGTTTTTACATCTCCGTTTTTTTGTAATAATATAGAATAAAATATGCTTTATATCACTGAATAGAAAATATGCTGGGTGAAGCAGACGTAGAAGATTTGTCTGAACCTATAAAATCTCCATCCCAACAGAATACTGTTCAAAACATTACACATTTTATGGTTTGTCACAATTGTGTGATTATTAAAATAATACAGTGTTCTTTGCCATAAGGCCATACTAAAATAAAAAGATTTAACCCAGCTACAAAAAAGTTCACTGAACTTAAATTAAAATACTTGTAAACATCTTTGCAATATGAAATATAATTTTTCAAGTCAAAAAAGAATAAAATACTTCAATCTGTATTAATGCAATTTCTCTTTAAAACTTTTAAATGTTTTTAATATATAAGAGATATGTTACAGTTTCTTTAACTTTAATAAAGCTGCAGTATCCTGGTTTCACAGGAACTCCTGGCCCTTCCACGAACATTCAAAAAGGATCCACCGCGTTCTGTAATAAGCATGGTAGGAACGCAGCCACAAGGGGACACACTACACAGTCCACACAACCCATACACTATTATCATCATCTTCATAATAATTACTGTCCATTTTTTTCCTACTTTAAGAAAATGGAACACTTATGGGGTTTTCTTCTTTTGGGAGCTTCCTATTGGGTACAGTGTAAAAACTATCATCACTAGAATGTCGCCTTCCTATTATCTATAGAGCATGCAATCGGGTGGTTCACAGGCTCCCTAGGCCGCAGTACTCTCGATGCAGATATCCTGGCAAGTTCCTTCGTTTAAAAATTAAATTTTAAAAATGAGCGGATACTACAGCTTTCCAAGCTCCTCTGGGATCTCAGAGTGCGAGCAGGGGAGGAGGAGGAGGTGGGGCACCAAGGAGGCAGCGGCGCTGAGGAGCGAGGACCGGGCGAGGGGTCTCCCCTCCCTCGCGCGGGGCGCGCAGGCGCGCGCTGCCTTCAGGAGAAGATGCGGATGGCCTGAGTGACCGCCGCGTGGCAGACCGGGCACTCGGGCTCGCTCTTCTCGCAGATGCGGTTTGCGCACTCCATGCAGAAGAGGTTGTGGCCGCAGGGCACTAGCGCGGCGATCACTTCGCTCTCGAAGCACACGGAGCAATCGCGGCTGCCCTTCCGCCGCAACCCGGAGGAGGAGGAGGAAGAGCTGGAGGAGGAGCTGGACGACGACGAGGAGCCTGACGTGTCCGAAGGCTGCAGGCCGGGCAGCTGCGACCCCAGCCCGTTGGCAAAGGCGGCGTAGGCCAGGCCCCCTCCGCCCGGGTCGCTGCGGACCCGGCGAGCCAGGTGGTGCTCGCCCGCCCCCGGGGCCATGTGCAAGGGCGGGGACAAGCGAGGGCAGCTGGTGCCCGGGTGCAACCGACGGTGCACCAGCAGCCCCAGGTTGGCGTTGGAGGGCGCGCCGGCGCCGCCCCCAGGAAAGACCACTGAGGAGGACGAAGCGGACGAAGACGCAGAAGAAGAGCAGGAAGAGGACGCGGGAGCTGCAGGTCCGCCTCCCGGGGACCGCTCGAACTGGGCCCAGAGAAGAGGCGCCCCAGGCGGGGGAGCAGGAGCCGGGTCGAAGGTGGGCTGTAGCTCCGGACAACCGTCGGGGGAAGGCACGGAAGCTTCCCCCGCTGCGTAGGTGTATCCATTGCCGTTGTTGTTGTTTCCGTTGTGCGAAAAGTTGAGCGCCGGGCTGGGGGGACTGTAGTCCGCCAGGCGCGGGGTGGCGGCTGCGCTGCCGCCGGTCCCCCCGCCGAAGTAAGAGTCTGTGGAGGCGCTGCCGAGCGAGCTGGAGCTGTCGTTGCGGTAGCTACAGAAGGGCTTGCGGCCTGGGGTGGGCGTGATGCTGGGGGTGGGCTTGCTCCACAGGCTGCCTGGGCCGGACCCGCCGGACCCATGGTGCAGATCGAAGCCCACATCCGTGCCGTTGGCGTGGAAGTCGTTCTCGTCTGTGAGCTCAATGATGCCGCCCGTGCGCAGGGCGATGTGCGCCTCGATCTCCTCGCGCGCGCGGTCCACGTTCTCTGGCATGCCGGTCACCTCGAACACCGGCTCCTTGTCGCGGCTGGGCGTCACGATGTACGTGTGCGTCTGCTGTTGGATGCGCTTGATCGTGGCGCCCTTGGGCCCCACCACGAGCCCTACCACGCGGTAGGGCACCCGCACCTGGATCGTGGTCTGCCCAGGCAGGTTGGGCGGCCCGGGCACTGCGCCGTTGAGCGCCGTGTTCTTATTCCGCGAGGCGCGGATCATGGAGAAGTGCTCGGCGGCAGAGATGATCTCCCTCCGAGCCATGGCCACATCCTCCTTCCTGCCCGTCACAACAAAGACAGGCTCCTCCCCGCGAACCGGGGTCTTGATGTAAGTGTTGGTCTTCGCCCGCAGCGCTTTGATTTTACAACCTGCGAGTCAGGGTGCAGGGGAGGGAGTGGGAGAGAGAGACAGACACGCCCATCATCCCGGGGTAACCGCAGAGACCTGGGACAGCCCGCGACGGCAGGACACGCGATGGGCGGAGAGGGGGCGGCTCCCTCGCTGACCCCGGGCCGCGCCACGGGCTGGGAAGCGGTTCTACCCGCGAGGCGCTCGAGGAACAGCCCAGCCCTCCCCCGAGGACTGCAGTAGTCCCGAGTCAAACCCGAGGCTCCCAGAAAAAGTCCGCTGGGGAGATGCGGCTGGGACCCAGCGGGGCGCGCCGTCCGCCCTGACACGCGGCGAAGGGGGTTCAGGGAAGCCGGCCGGAGCCGCGAGCCCCCAGCGCGGGGGGCGGGTGGGAAGGGAGGGCAGGCCCGGGACCCATTGTTCCTCCTCTGGGCTCCATTCCGCTTTGCAGAAATCCAGAACCCTCCTCCCATCCGACACTCTCTCCTCCTCCTCCGCTCCCGAAGGACCGATCAAAGGCCCCCTCCCCCAAGCATCTCGTATTTAAATTGCATTTCCCAGGGTGGGCTGGGCAGGGGGCCCTCCGGGAGCAGGCAGTGTTCTTAGCAGGATACAGTGCACCCCGCCGCGGCCGCGCGCGGCTCTGGGACGCAGCCCGGCTGCACTTTCTTTGTCTGGGGCGCCGGCCCATCGCGCGGCTCTTCCTCCCTCCTCTAGGCTCCCCTGCGCCGCGTATCTCGATCCCTCTCGCTTCCTCACCGCGGGGCGGTGGCCCGAGACCCCCTCCCCTGCAGCTCCCCATCCCTGCGGGACCCACCTTGTCGCCCCACGATCTCGGCGACATGCTCGGAACTGGGCACCGGCACGCACTCGGTCATGTTCACGCTCTTCTTGCGCGGCTCACTGTCGTATAGAGAGGCGCCCTCGTCACTGTCCAGCCCCAGAAGGGAGAGCTGGTCGAGCGCGAGCTGCAGGGCTCTCTGGTCATCTAGGGTCTCTCCCCCGCCGCCGCCGCCGCCGCCGCCGCCGCCGCCGCCGCCGCCGCTGCCGCCCCCTCCGCCGCCGCTGCCGTTGCGCTCCAGGTCTGCAAACAGCGAGCTGGGCATCGCTCCGCCGTGCGCGCCGCGCCCCCGCCGGCCCTCGGCTCGGCGGCGAGGAGCTGCGGCCACAAAGGCAGCCGGGAAGCGAGTGGTCAGGGGCGGGGAGGCAGGCCGGCTGCAGAGGGCTCCGTTGCTCCTTTCTCGGCGCCGAGAGGAGTGGTTCGCTCCGTACGGTCCGCGCCGGGCAGTGGCTGCAGGAGCCCCTGCCTGGGTCCCCACCCCAGATCTGCCGGCGGGTGGGGTGGGGGCAGAGCTCGAGCGGCAGCCGCGCGTGCCCCCGAGTGCCCGGCTGGCTGGCCACAATGCCGAGCGAGAAGCGAGCAGGCGAGCGACAGCAGCGTTTCTTTAAGGAGCCCCTCCCCAGCTCCTCCACTCCCTCCCTCCCGCCCGCCCGCCCGCCCTCACTCAGCGCTTTTTCCTCCTCTCCTCCCCGCCTCTTGACTGAGCCTCTGCAGCCAGACTGCTCCGGAGGGGGACGAGGGAGGCGCAACGTCACCGGCGGGAGCTGACACTACAATGCTACTGACACTATCGCTGGGGGAGGCGATTGGCGCGCGCCGGGCCGGGGGCGGGCGGAGGCCGCTGGCTGAGCGAGCGGAGCTCCAGCGCCCCCGCCCCGCGCTCGCCGCAGCCCGCCCAGTCCTCCGCCCGGCCGCGCCCCTCCCCCGCCGCCGCGAACGCCTCTCTTTGTTGTCTAATGCGGGACCGGCAGGCTCGGGACACTTGCTCGCACCCATCAACCGAGGACAGGTACTGTCCCCAGGTCTCCTCCCTCGCCTGACTCCGAAAAGGAAACGCGCCCAACTCGGATGCCAGGGGCCCGGCTCTGAGAGAGCGGTCCTTAGAAAGTCCCGTTAGTGTCCCCAAATAAGCCACCCCTAGGGCCAAAGGTGCCACCGGGAGAAGGGTCTATTGTGTGCCCAACAGGGCGGTCCGAGCCCTCGGACACGGAAAGCAAGACTCGAGGCACTGGTGCGCGGGGGCAAAGCGGCTCCCGGCGCGGGCTGCCCACCTGCGCGGGAGCGCACGAGACACAAAGGCACACGCCCGCCCGCATCGCCACTCGCGCGCACGCGCCCGCAATTCTGTCCCCTTGGGCAGCGCTTCACCCGACCAGGCCTGAAACTGCGGCTCAGAAAGCCAGACCCCGGCTGCGGCGCGGGTCTGGCCCGCCCAGCTGCGGGCGACCTCCGGAATGCGCGGCGCCGGGGTCCTACACACCCCGCGCGCCCGCGGAGCCCCCGCGGGCGGTAACACGCGCACCGGCGCCGCGCAGCCCCGCGGAGAGGCCGGCTGCAGCTCCCGAGGCGGCGGGGACGAGCGCGTCCCGCCCTCCCCGCGCCGGGCATGCGCCGTGCGCGCGAAGACGGGCCCTTTAAGGCGGCGGCGGAGCGCGCAGCCCCGCCCCGGCCCCGGCCCCAGCCCGCCCCGCCGGCCGAGTGCGCTCGTCGCCCGCCGCGCTCCGGGCGCTCGAGGAGGACGGCGCGGGGAGGGCGCGCGGCTGGGGGGAGCGCACGGGGGCCCGTGCTCCGGGTGCCCTGGGAGGCGCACGGGCCGGCCGGGCGCGGCGGGCGCGCCACCTCCTGGGGCACCAGGGGCGCTTCCGCGCTCGGTCAGGAAGGAGGCTCAGAAAGCGGCCGGGCGGGACGCTGCCCCCGTGCGCCGCCCCGTCCCCTTCGCGGGTGCCCTCCTCCGCCAGCCGGGCGGACGCCCCTCGGGCCCGCGCGCTCCGCTCCTTTGTTCGGGGGCCGTTCCGCACAGCGGCCGGGGCGGCGGGCGTCGAGACGGCCAGGGTCCGGGCGGCGGGGCGCCTGGCGGGGACAATGAGGCCGTGCGGCCGCGCGCGCGGAGGGTTTCCTCCGGGTCCTCGCGGTGCCGGGGGCGAGCCCGGGGCTGGAAGGCAGGGGCCTCCCGGGTGCTCCCCGCGTGGTCCGGGAAGAGCGAGCGAGCGCCGGAGCCTCGGCTTGCTTTCCTGGGGAGCCATCCCCGCCCCGCCCGGCCCCTGGGTTCAGGGGCTCCACTGTGACAATGGACGGGAGCGCGCTTGGTCGTCAGCGGACAGTTACGGGAGCGCCAGGCGCACGCCCGTCCCCGCCCCGCCCGCTCACCTGGAGCTGTCAGGGGAAGAGGTGCTGATTACTTCCTTGGGGAGATGAGGCTCGCCAGCCTTACAACGGTTATTTCCTCAGGATGTTTACGTCAGCTCCCCGAGCCTGGGGTTTGTTTTCTTCAAAGGGAAGGTTTGACGGAGGGGCCTGGGGTGGGAGCGCTGAGTCCTCCTAGAGAGCCACCCCCTAGAGCTCCCATACAGAATTTTTTGACCTGGTTTATGGACTCAAGTCCAACTAATTCGAGAATGAGGAGGGAGTGCCCTTGGGGATTCCTGCCCGGATGGAGGGCTCCGAGTGAAGGATCCTGCTTTACTCCTGCAGAGGGGGCGCAGCCTGGGCCCCCACTCAGGGCCTGTGGACACCAAGGCAGGAGGGAGAAGGCTCCCCAGGCCTCAGCGTTTGCATCTTGCCGACACAACAGGCCACTTTCTGGCCTCTCAGCTCTGTGTCTAGGAATTTAGTAGCCTCCCGATCGGGCCAACTGAGGGGTTTTTCCCAAACAACACGCTGGAGGTAAAGTTTCACCACTCCTGAGGCCTGTAGACGGGTAAAGGGGGCCTCCCCGCGGGGGAACAGGCCTGCCATCCATCCTCCCCTCCAGCCTGCGGTGCTGGACTTCAGGTGGTTGATCAGAAGCCTGTTGAGAGGGTTGGGTGCTTCAGAGGCCCCCGGAGCATGGGGCTCATTCCCAGGTGGGTAAACGCAACACTTTGCGGAAGTGACATGTTTAATGTCTTTCTTCCCTACTAGATGGTGGAGGCAGAGCTGTGCCTGCAGGTGACTGCAGACGTTCAGTGAATCACACGTCTTAGCCACATGAAGGATCAGCTACAGCTCTGAGCCGAGGAGTGCACAGGAAGCTGCCTGCCCTGAGGGGCCCAAGTGCCCTGCGGCTCAGGTCGCCCTCCACAGACCAGAAGGCCTCAGCAAACCTGCAGAGATCAGCGTGGTCTTCTGAAGACATCCGTGGAGTCGAAGGCCCTCCTGCGAGGCCAGGAGGGTGATGATTATGGTGAAGAGAGGTATGATGTTGGATGGATCTGGGTGCCAGTCCCGGCGCTGTGAAAAAGGCTGGTCTCCAGCTCCCCACGGCCCTCGGGGTGGTTTAGCAGATGGATGCTGATGGTGAAAGGGAACTCGTTGTAGGTTGCAGAGTCTCAAGCAAATGTATGGGTACAAATGTGAGCTCTACCCACAGTCACGTCTCGTCTTCCCCACTTGTGTCCAGTGCTCACTGGGCACGGTATTTTCTGATGCTTGAATGCTATCATTAAAGTAACGATCTGGACATTTTAATTCTCAATTAAGCTTTCAATAAGCCAAGACATCATAAAACTTGCAAAGTCCAGTTCTGTTTTTAAATAGATGATACAGCCAACCCCATAGCTTCTGTTAGACTTTCCCAGGCTCCTTTAGGACCCCAGAGCTTAACTGCTTTTCCTGACACAGGACATGTTCCCTAAGGACTTCCCCGATGTAGCCATATTATTTTTTCATTAGCACAAGAAAGAAGCTTCCTGAGTGTGGCCTGGTAATATTATAGAGAATTTCAGTTGTGATAAAATAAGATAAAGTCACGCAGAAACAACCAAGATTAACTATGAAACCACCTTTGACTTGTTTCCAGAGGCCTCAAACTATTTTGCACACATCTTGCTTACTTTTGCAAAGTGAATAGCTGGCAAAAGAAACTAAAATCCTCATGGGAACACCAGCGCACCCTGTGTCAACTCGTTGAACATTCCCCGAGCACCTGCACGCTGTGTCACAGGCACAGCAGAACGTGCTGATGACACAGAAGTGGACGAGGCAGAAGGCGCCTTCCCCTGGAACCCTGGTCACGTCCAAACCCGGCCACACAGCAGGCTGAGTGCCCAAAGAGGGTCCTGGGAAGATTTCCCAGTCGTGCTTCCCAAGAATGAGGAGTGAGAATTAACTGAGCCCAGTGCCTAGCGTGGAATCAGCATCGTGTCTAGTAGGAACTCGGTGAGTGTTTAGTAAATGAACCAGTGAGCCAGGTCAGAAAGGCTCGAGGTGCGGTTTTCTTGTCTTTACATGAATAACAGTCTCTGAGAAGTGGCTCAGATGACTTCAGCCATGAGGACATGATGCTGAGTAATAATAGTAACCCAGGTGACATTTATGAAGCACTCGCCTGCCGGGCAGTTTACCAAATGCTTTATGAGGCTGCATCTCATTCAGTTCTCTGAACTACTGAGGGAGGTGCTCCTGTTAGCCCCATCTTACAGAGGAAAATGAGGTGGGTCACTCGCCCAAGCCAAGGCAGCTGTGCCTTGAAGCAGGTGACACCAAGCTTTAGGGCCCCTCACTTGCACCGCAGTTTCAGGGCCCTGGGAGGGGTCCCGGCAGTTTAGTTACAGGACCACGTGTTTCAGTAAAATTCTCAAGAGCAAGGTTTTTATTCTTTTCCTTAGGGAGAACCCCCAAAATGACAGAACCTTGAGGCCCAACAAATCTTAGATCCCCTGTTGTGCCCAAGGTCACTCAGCTGGTGACTGACCCGGTCTGTGATCTTCCCCAGCCCCGAGTTCTTCCGTCTCTGAGCTATGATCCTCGGCTGGAAGCTGGAAGCATTTCCAGCCCTGCTTCTCCGCGGGGCTGTGAGCAAAGACTCGAAAGCACTTTCCTTCTTGATGTCCTGTTGTGTTGTCTTTGCATTGTTAACCTGTATGTGACATGTAACACATAGAGCACACATTTTTAAGACTATTTTAATAATATGGGAAATGCTCTCCTTATGTTTAGTGAACAAAAAAGGAGATAAGGAGAGTGTGTGTGTCACTAAACACTCAGTAAGCATTAGAAAAAGCAAACGGAGAGGTTAGAAAGAAATCAAAATTTTAACTATGGTTATTCTTTAAGTGGTGGAATCACAATTTTATTTTCATTTTACTTTTCTGTATGTTTCAAGTTCTGACCAGACCTTTTTCTCAATTTTTAAAAATAATACGTGCTTAGGTTAAAAATTAATGCTAAAAGGCTTAATAAAATAAAAAGCACCCCATCCTTGCTGTAGGTAGAGGAAAAAAAGCTAAAACTAGTCCCAGCACACATCTTTATTAAAGCTTCTGGAATTAGAAGAGTAGAGATGGAGAAAGTTTCATAAATTTTATTAAATAGGCCTTTAAAGTAGCTTGACTTCTAAAATTTAAACATGACTTAGTTAATAATCAGTAATAACCATTCCACAATATCAGAAAGGAGTAAGAACAAGAGAAAGTACTTTAAAAATCTCTCAGAGACGTGGGGAGTCGGGGAGCCTGGAACCCCGTCTTCAGGCAGGAAGTGCTCTTTCTGCTCTCTGAGCAGAGAAGCAGCAGATTGGTGGAATTCAAGCAATTCTTCCATTGAATCCCCTTCTTTTTCCCAAAGTTGTAGGTTGAACCCCTATCTAGGAAGCTGGCGAAAACCATAGAAGGTTAGACTCTCAAGATGGTGGAGAGCGTGTGGCCACCTGACAGCGAGCACACAGAAGGCCAGCAACAGGGTGCGGCCGACCAGACACCAAGTGCTGGTCCTCAGCGGAGCCGGGCTGGGGGCCGGGGCTCTGACCTGCATGAAGAGCTCTGCTCTTGCACAGTGTGAGGAGACCTGGGACTGCCTAGTGAGCCCCTCCCTGTTCCACAGGGTAAGCACAGGGCAGTCCCACTGTCAGAGTTGCCAGGTCAAAGCGGGGAGGACCCCTACACCTGCTCCCAAATCTGGGCAGAGCATGAGGAAGGACAGCGAGCCCCGCTCGCCTCCCCCCCAGGCTCCTCCCCTGACCTGGACAGTGCCCCTTGGTGAAGGCGCTGTCTCAGAGCCACGTGTCGCTGCTTGGGGGAGACGGGTGAGGCCCAGCAGCAAAGGTCCAGCCACAGCCATGCTGTCTGCTCTAGAGGGACTGCCGTATGTGGAAATAAAACAAGGGGAACCGTGTGCATTGGCGACGACACAAGTCAGTCACAGTGACCTGGGTCGTTGGTCATCCCAGTCTCACAGTGTACCCATAGGTCTTGCTGTCATTTCTATTACATAAATTGACTGCCCAAGGTCACATTTCCAGGAAAATTTGGAACTAGGATTAGAATCCAGTGACTCTAGAATCCAAGCTCCAGCCAACCTTCTCAAACAGAAGTCTGTCCAGGAAAAGACAGCCAGGGTTGGGAAAACACTCAAAATTACGACGTGAGAGAAACAACGGAAGGGACTCTGACTCTCCTGACAGAGGAAAGTCTTGGGGTAAAATGTGTTCCTCAGAGTTGAGAATGACAAACAGACTTGAAACAACAGTAATGAGTTAAATAAAATAAAAGATAAAGTGTGCTGAGAAATACAGTTTAAAAAATCAGAAGTGGGAGGGGATGGGGCCAGCCTGGTGGTGTAGCAGTTGGGTTCGCACGCTCTGCTTTGGCGACCCAGGGTTCACCAGTTTGGATCCCGGGTGAGGACTTAGGCAGCTTGTCAAGCCACACTGTGGCAGGCGTCGCACATGTTAAATGGAGGATCATGGGCGTGGATGTTAGCTCAGGGCCAGTCTTCCTCAGCAAAAAAAAAAAAAGGGAGGAGAATTAGCAGTGGATGTTAGCTCAGGGCGAATCTTCCTCAAAAAATAATTAATAAATAATAATTAAAAATAAAAGTGGGAGGGGACAATGAGAAATGGAAGGAATTGATAGTTTTCCGATATTTGCACAACTTCTCAATGGAACACTTGTTCCGTGAAACTCCATGGGGCAGAACAAGGACAGATGCTCCTGGAAGGCAGACACAGGCCCAGGGTAAGAACTTCCTTAAGCTCTGAGCTGCCTGCAGGTGGGGTGGCATCTCACAGCGATGCTCATGAGGCCACTCGATGGGGAGACGTCTGTGACAGGCGCGTGCACGGGCCGGCCGGCAGGTGAATTCGCCAGTGCTGACAGTGAGTTTTCTACAGCTGGTCTGTGACATTCACCAGTCACCCAGTCTCTGAGCTTCGGTTTTCTCATCAGTAAAATAGAAATATGAGCCTTAACTGAGGCGGATGACACATGTGGGCCCTTGATTCTTGCCGGCAGGATGGAGACAGCCTAGAGGGGTGTGGGGTTTCCTGTTTTCTTGTCAGTCATCTCATAAAGTGATAGAATGTAGAATGGAAAAAGTATTAAAAACTCTGTAGTCTTTTTCAATACTTTATGTGACCACACCTTCTCTGCTCTCATAACTTAAAAAAAAATAAGAAATACTTTCATAACCTAAAGAATTTTGTGTGTACATTAAACATTACCCCAAAAATCTAAATGCTGATTAATGAGACACAGCTGTCATGTTCTCACAATAACTGAACGAGTAGCCAGTTTATCCTCGTGACAAAATTATTTCTTTCCCGGGCATTTCAGTTGAAACAATAAAAATTGTGCCAACAATGCTGTTGGTTTTTAGCTAATAATAGAATCATTTTGTTATGTTAATGAAATAGATCTTCTACAATTTTATTTATTAAAATTCTACAGTTATCACTGTAGTAAAATGTGAATGCAGCCAATGAACGCAGATTCACTGACCCTGACAAGCAGAGAAATTCGAGTGAAAGAATGCTTTTGAGTGGGCGCAGCTGCTGGTAACGCTATCGATTTAGAATAGAGGCCGAGATGTAAATTCCACGTCTCAGAAAAGAGAAAGGAAATACAAGGTCTAGCTGGAAAATTTTAAGGAGCATTATAAATGGAAAGTATAATAAAAATAAACACAAGCATAAAACAACCAAGTAAATAAAACAAGTACCAACAAGTTGGTGACAACAGATATGAGGAGAATATAGTCTTTGAAAAGAGGTTGATTCTCAGCTGGGATTTCACCTTGCAGAGGTCAAGGTCGTGGCCTCTGGGGCTGGGCTGCCTGGGTTTGGAGCTCCCGGCTCGGCCTTGTCTCTGTGGCCTGGAGAGCCAGGCTTCTCTCCCTGTGCTCAGTTTCCTAGTCTGTAAAACGGGCGCCTGTAGCCTCTGCCTCCCGGCCCGTGCGAGGAATGGCAGGTGACGACGCTGGCCGAATCCCGAGGTGGTGCCGTGTGACCGACGACTACGAACCAGAGGGGAAGCGGCCCTTGCTCTCTGTTGGGTTAAACTGTGCTGTGAGGTTGTGAAAATTAAAACTGTATCCTGGCATCAGACGGGCGCTGGATCCCTACAACAGACGTAAACCTTTAGAAACGAACCCACGTTGAAAAGCATTTACTGTATGACAAAGGTAGAAATGCAAACGAGTGAGGGGAGAAACTGTTCTGAAAATGGTGCTGAGATGGCTGGTGTTTTGGAAGCACTATGTTAAGTTGGCTTTTTCTTCCTAACCTCACGACATACACCAAAATAAATTCCAGGTGGGCTAAGGAGTTTGACGAATGAAATCATAAAAGAACTAAACGCAAACAGGTGACTTTTTCTCTAATTTGGGGGCAGGAGAAAGGCTCTCTGGGCGTGACCCTAACAGTGGGAATCACTGGGGAGAGGCTTATGTGAAGAAACTGAGAACCGGCAGGACGGGACGGAATAACAGACAGCGGGGCATCCACAAGTGCGACGCACCCGTGTTGACTGCGGGAGGCGCAGAGATAAGCCTGTGGTATTTCAATTATTATATCTTCACTTTAATTGCATTATGAAACCTTATTAGTATATCAAACCCTTGAATTCACTAATATCAGTGCAAAGAAGAAGCTCAAGTTGGTATATATATGTTTTAAAAGGACGTCAATTTGAACAAAAATATCAGATGAATGATAATACAGTTGGTCCTCAGATTTGATAAAAATATATAATGCAAATGTTATGTGAGCGAATGATGCTTGGAGATGCAAACTGTGGATGAGAAGATGTTTTAATTAGGCTAATTCTTTAAAAATTAGTTTATAATTAGAATTTTATATAATCCAATCAAAACAAGTTTTTTGGGGGAAGGTCTTTCAGAAGTTCATCTGAAAGAACACAGAAGAACCAACTCATATCTGATAAGATATTAACATCCAAATATATAAGGAAATCCTACAACTCAATAGCAAAAGAACCCACAAATAGTCCAACTGAAAATGGGTAAAGGACTTGAAGAAACATTTCTCCCTCTTAGTCACTATGCGGTTGATTCCAGCTGAATTTGAGAGCTTTATACACACATACACATACGTGTCCTGACATTTGCTCACATACCATATGTCTAAGTATTTGAAAGTTACGCATCAAGCTATCAGCTATTGAATGACCTGCATTCTAACCTCTTACCTAGACAAACAGCCCTTGGCGATGACCAGACAGCAGGTGAGAATTTAGAGTTCTCGCCGCCTTGGGGTTCCGCCCTGGACCCTGGTCACATGGGAGGAGCAACCTTGGACGTGACCCTGCCTCCACCCCTTCTGTCCCCCTCCAGCCTCAGTCCCACACCCAGGACACGTGTGTAGATGCCTCCGCTCCCTCCAGGCCCTGCTTCCTGCCCTCACACCCTTGGACACGCTGGGCTAGGTGCACAACCCTCATGTGGAAGACCCAGTGGACTATCTGGAGAGGGGTCCACACAGACTCCGAGGGGGCAGCAAGGTCGGGACCCTCTGAAGCACGGGGCCCAGGGCAGGGACCTCTTGTCTGACACATCACATAACTTAGAAGAGAGCGATTTGAGTATAAAATAAAAATTGCAATGAGTGCTGTTGTCTCCGTTTTACACATGGGAAGGATTACAAGTAAACCCTATTCTGCTGGACGGGACCCTTGTAAGTATCTTCCACTTGTAGCATTTCTCACTCGCTCCAACCTTCGTTGCTCCTCCCTTCCTTTATTCTCTCTCTCCCTCCTTTCCCTCCTCTCTTCCTTCCCTCCTTCCCTTCCTTCTTTGCACACATATTTAGCGTGCCTGTGTGCCAGGCACTGCCGGGCCCTGGGGTTCGAGGATAATCAAGACAAATGTGCTCGGGGGGCTTGCAGTCTGACGAGCAGCCTGGCGTCGATCATACACAAATAAACGTGTAATTACAAACCGGGCCTAGCGCGCAGCAGATAAGCATGCACTGATTTGTGGGTTGCCTTTGATTTAAGGTTTCCTGCTGAGTCGGGGAGGAATGTAAATCTGTTTTTCTCTTAAAGCCAGAGGCCTCATATTTCCAGGAACCTCCGAAATGGATGCATTTGGTACAGCTCACCAGCTCTGGGTGCGCTCCCTGCGAGCACGTGAGCTAATTTCATTGAATCAGCTCTACTGCTTTATTGCTGTAGAGAAACGTGGCCAAAAATTTCAGAGGCGCAAATTCCGGCAGTTTACAAGGCCAACTGTCCGCTTGTAGAAGGCGCGGGTTTTACGAGAGACCCCGACGCCTGAGTCTCCTGGAAACGCAGAGGGTGGGGTGGGAGACCCACTTTCCCGTGAATGTCCACTTGTGACACAGCAAAGGCGAGAGTTGCGAGTCACCCGGTGTCCCATGACTTTTCTCCGCGCGCCCCGCTCGAGACGATTCCTAGCGAAGGCCCCTCAAGGTGTGGGGACGGTGATCGCTTTGGAACCAGCAGGCCCTCAGTGAGCAGGAGGCAGAGGGTGGGCCCGCTCCTCACAGCCACAGCGGCGAGAGGAGACTTTCCCACGACTGTCGCTCTTGTCCACGCGGATGCGGCAGAGCACGTGGCCACCCCGTAGCTCTGTCCTGAAGGGGAGAATCCTCCAAGGGAAACCCACTAGAGCCTTACCCGTGGCGATCTGAATTTCTGACTGCCCGTTGATCTTACGTCTTCTCCCTCACGGTTTTCAGTTTCCAGTAAGGAGTAAATAAATCCCCAGGAAATTCACCTTGGAAAAGGAACGATGATGTCTTCTCCTCCCCTGTCCCAGACCGAACATTCAGCTTTTTAACATTTTTATCCCCCGCAGAGGAAAGCCTCATTTCAAAGACTTTTTTAGCACATGCGCATTCACACATGCGCGTGTGCACGCACATGCACACACGCACACACATTTTCCGGCTCCTTCCTGCTTCAGGTTCTGTGCAGCTGCTCCAGGCCCAGCCACCTGCCCGTGGGAACTGGCGCCCCTGGGGTGGGTGCCAGCCCTTCGCTGGAGCGTCCTCTGCTGCCATACCGGCTCCAAGGCTACACAGACCCCCGGCCCCGTGACCAAGTGCCCCACCTCCCCTGAGGGCTGTGTGTCCGGTTTGTCCTCTCCATCCTGCCCTGCGGGACCCGCCTGGGATGCATGTCCCCTGAGTTACATACAGACTTTGAGGCGAGCATACGTTGTTTGGGGGTTTTGGGGTTTTTGTGGGATTTGGAAAAAACATCCAACGCTAGAATCAGAACTGAGAAAAGAATGAAGAAGGCAGCCCATCTTGTCTCCAGAGCATCTTTGATCCCAGGAGCCTGCAACTTTCCATCAGCCTCTCAAATGCCCCGAGTGGAAACAGGACTCCTGGTGAACCCCTGCCGCCCCCCGCTTAACCCAGACCCACCACCACCGCCACCTCCACTATTCCTGCTCCCCACCTCCCATCCTCTCCTCCTCCCCCATCGTTATCCTCATCATCATTTAGCATCATGAAGCCTCTTCAAGCTGCCGGCTTTGTCACCACATGAGTGTGTCTAACCTCCCTCACACCCCCGTTCACTCCCTGATAAAACGAGGGCGGTGACGGGCTCGCTTCAGAGAGCCATCGCCCTAAATGAGTCCATATAGCGGAAGAGCTGCCCCGTGCCTGGAGAGGGCTCTGTACCCAGCTGTCCCTCTTTTTCTTATTATTTTCCTGACGTAATTTTTGTCATCCTATTAGCCTCCACACAAATGCCACCTCCCCGGTGAAGCCTCCAGACTGACCCCAGAATTGAAAACGGTCCTCTCCTGTCATCCCCCGGTGAGCGCGGGGGCCCCTCGCTGGTACCCCCTCCGTAGCCCGTCGTGGACGTTCCCCGTGGCCTCCTGCCTCCCGGGCGAGGCCGGGCTGGTTTGGGAGACCGCTGCCTCACTCTTCTGACTGAGTTACCTCGGCAGCCCCTTCGGCTGTGCCTCAGTCTCCACTTTTGGAAGAGGGGGACAATAACGGCGCTGGCTCACGGAGTTAGCATGAGGATTAAACAAAATGCTGCGCGTGGACACGTAGCTCGGTCCCCAGCATCGGGGACGCGATCTCTGGAGCAGGTGCTCGGACGGGGTCTGGGGCGGGGTCGCAATGGCGCTGACGTGGTCCAGCGCCGGGCAGCGCGCACTGGGGCGCGTCCACGTGGAGGCGAGGATGACAGCGGTGAACCGAGCCGGCAGATGTGGGCCGCAGGCGGCATGGCTGCCCCCTCCCAGCGGGCGCGTCCGCGGTCACACAGATGCTCCTGTCCCCACGGCCTGCAGCCAGACGGGGGCTCTCGGACCGCAGGCCCCACTGTTCCTGCAGAGCCGCATCTGCGGCTGGGGGCCGACACCATCTGTCGGCGGCTCCTTGAGCCACAGGCGCCACTGTGCTCCCGGCGTCCCATCTGCAGGGAAAGCCCGGCGCCCACGCGGAGCAGGGCCAGCTGGACGTTACGCAGACTCAGGACGCACAGACGGGAGAGAACCAGCCATCGCGCGCCGGTGCGGGGCGGCTCTGCTCCCCAGTCGTCCGCCTCCAGCGCCTGCTCGCTCCTGCGTCTCCAAGGAAAATATTCCCGACACCTTCTCCGGCTGTTGACCTCTTCCAAGGTCAGCAATTTTTATTAAACGTTTCGTTTGGACATAATGTCAAACTTACAGAAAAGTTGCCAAAACAAGAATAGTGCAAAGAACGCTCACGGATCTTCATCCTCTGTTCACATCGGCCCGGTTTGCTCTATCGTCTCTCCCATCATCCGTTTCCTGAGAACAGAGACTTCCTCTCTCAAGCCCGCAGCACAGTCACCGACTCCAGTAAACTCGACGTCGACATGGTACCTTGAGGAAGCCCGATGTTCTGTTCCAGTGTCGTCAGTGAGGACCAGCACTTTTTAAATTCTCTCCAGAACGAAAGAGATGAAAATCTCAAGCAGGATGGAGAGGGTCCTATTTGTTTGAAAACCTTTAGCCTCCGGAGTGAGTTTCAAACATGCACGACCCGCGGGGCCAGAGGCTCCCAGGTCTGTTTTGCATCCTCCACGTCTCTGTTGTTGTGAAACCTCCCCGGAGACGGCGCGGCTGCCCGGGTTCGGATCGCAAGCGTGGTGGGAAGGGAGCCTGGGGGCGGCTGACGCCCAGAGACCGCTCGCTCCGGGCGAGCGGGGGTTAGCCGAGCAGGGCGCAGGCGCGGTCGCTCCGTCACACTCACTGGTGGGCACCTCCACTGGGCCGGGCGTTGACTTGCCAGCAAGAAAGGCCAGCTGGGCGCAGACTTGCTTCTGTGGCCCCTGAGAGCGCAAACCGAGAAGGAGGGTGGACCTGGCTTGTGTCTGCTTGTTGTGAGATGGGAAGACTGCAAGCTCTGAGCCTCAGTTTCTTGAGCGGGGAAATGCGGGGAATTGCGGGGAATAGTAAAATCCACCGAGCCGGCTGCTGAGATCCAGGGAGCTCGTCTGGACGGCGCCTGGTACAGGGAAGTATTCAGTAAGCGCCAACTAGCGTGACTGGTGGGGAGACGGGATGTAACACACATCACAATACCATCAGCCAGTCGCTCTAATAGCCGTCTAGTGCACCCAGAGAGCCCGGAGATGGAGGCCCTGGGGCTTCGGGCTGGAATCAGAGAGGTTGGAGCTGAATGTGGAAGGTGACGGGTCAGCTGGCTGGAGGCTGAAGGGAGGGAGAAGGAGGGGAGGGACGGTCTCCACGTCCTTGCAGAGGAAACCGCACATGCAGACGTGTGGACAACTGGGAGGCTATGGATGGCCTCCTGTGGCTGGACTCAGAGCTGGGGCAGGTCAGTCGGAGATGAGGCTGGAAAATGCCCGGGACACGACGGCCTGAGCGGTTGGCAGGTGACACTGCTGCAAATGGCTGTGCACTGACAGGATCAACTGGTCACCCTCTGTCCTGCGCTGGTGTCAGGCGCAGCTCCCGGACGAGGCAGGAACCCCCTGGCCGGGTAGCTGGGGCAGGTCAGCCTGCCCCTCCCTGCTAATCGCTCGAAATAGCCAGACGCTTTTCACACAAAAAAATTATTTCTGATTGGAAAATTAATAATGCTCATTATAGATGAGTTTGAACATATTACTTTTAATCTCATTCCCACTTTCAATTAAGAAACTCTCACGCAGTAATAGCTTTGTTATCTGGCCTGTCAAGTTAATTAAAAGGCTGGTTAGCTGAGTATTAAGTCACCGAGCTCCCGCGTCATCCCCCACCTTCCCTCCCATACTCCGCAGATGCTGAGCAGAAACAGCTCCCTCCGGGTCAGAGCACCACTTCTCCCCCTCGTTTTTCCAGGAAGAATCCCGATGTGATGTGCAACCTGCTGGTGTCCCCAGAGGCGGCCCGTTTTAGAAGCAACAGGTTTTGCTGACTGTGAAAGTCGAGCTTTTAAATGAGAGGCCTCAGCTGGGGTTCTTGACCTGAAGCTGCGGCCTGGTCACCAGCAGAGGCTCTCAGGTCACACGCCGCCCTTGCTGGTCCCTCTGCTTCTGGAGCCCCGGGCAGGGGCTGGGCTGGGGACGGGGTGCAGCCCCCGTTAAGGGTCTCCCCATCACAGGCGTCTGCTCCCTTCGCAGGCAGTGAAAGGGACCCCAGAGGGAACCACTTACACCAAAGCCCAAGGCTCGAGCCCCTGCTGGAGCTCCATGTGCCCCATGTGCAACAAGTGAAAACAGCTCCAAACAGAAACTCAATTCATCCAGATTCCTCATCCAGTTTAATTTGTTCTTTAAAAAAAAAATAATGTCTTGGTTTTTGTGATTTTAAAACTATTATCCATACAGAAGCTAGTGAAGGACTTGAGTTCCCCTTCACAAAGGGATTTCAGGAATATTGAAGAGGACAGTGCAGGTTCTCCCAAACTCTGGAAATCGGACTCAGTTTACGACCATTGGTTTCACATAAAATTCTGGGAAACGTAGGCGCAGCTGCCTGGATGTGCGAAGCTCTCCACACTGGTCCTGGCACAGCTTAGCCCACCTTTGGGCAAAAGTGGAGTTGGAGTGGGGGAGCAGGACCCAGCAACAGCCTTTCCAACAGCCCCTCCTCCCCTCAGAGCTTCCCGTCCAGACCCCAGCACAGCCAGCCCTTCTGTTACACGCGCTCACTTCCCCGCTCCCTTCTCTCTCTGCTTGTGAAAAACTAAGATAAAAATCCAAACACCACTGAGAAACACTTGACTGAATTCTTAAGAGGAGTTAGAAGAAAAAACGTCATTCTCTGCCTGCCTTTGTGTTTTTACTGTGTTTGGTGTTATTTGTGGGTTTTGGAAGAGCAAACTCTTCAATCCAGCTCAAGACACCCCACACCCACAACAGGGAAGCGAGGAAGGACCCAGGAATGTCTGTCTTGGGCAGGAAACACAGCTGGCCCCACAGGGCTGGCACCACCGCCCAGCGGGAGTCACAACTCACTCTTTTCGTCTCTCTGGGGCTGCCTGGTCCCTGGCATTCTCTGCATTTTTGCTTCACTCTCTCCCAGACCACCTTTCTCTGCTTATCTCCACTCAGCTCCTCTGTCCAGGCAACTAAGAGAACTTTCCAAAGTCTCCGTGTCACAGTGTCTAAGTTCATTGTAGCGACAGTCTGATTGGTCCAGCTTGAGTCCAATAAAGTGTAGCGCGCCCAGGGTGGGGGCTGCAGATACAGCTGACCCACAACTGCTCAGCATGGCTGGGGATTGGCCTCCTGGCACACTTCTCCACTTTTCCGTTGCGTCACCTGGTCCCTGGCCCCGTCCTTCATGAGCATTCACACATCTCGACGTCCCTGTGGTGCACATCGCTGGAGGATCTGTGGGTTTTGCCTACTCAGCACCTCTTGTTCCTTCTTCCGGCATCAGAAGCCCCCTTCGCCTTTCGGGAATACCCGCGGCCCCATGCTGTCCACGTGGCTCAGGTGAAGCCACCATCTTCCGCTCCCCTACCTGCCTGCCAGTGGGTCGTGGTGATTTGGGTTCGGAGGATGAGCATGTGACCCAGGCAGGGCCAGTGAGACTCTGACCCAGGGTTTTTGCTGGGCCTGTCAGGGAGGAGCGGCCAAATGCAAGCACGGAGCTGCCAGTGGCCATCTTGGCTTGCCCCAAAATGAAGCCAACACAGATGAAGAGCAGAGCCAAGAAATAGAAACAAATAATGGACAAGACAGGTTTTAAGAAATAAACCTGAACACGTCTGAAGCAAGTGGACCAAAAATCTCTTTTTTGCTTAAGCCAATTTGAGTTGCATTTCTATCCCCTGCAAACAAAAGAACCTAAAATACCCCTGTGAAGAAGTGAGTCCCATTCTTCTTCACTGGTGTCAGCCTCACGAGCCAGCACCCAAAATATGAACGAGCTAGACGGCAGCAGAGACACGGAGCCCACGCCTGGGGGCTGGAGAGCTCTGCCCAAGGCAGGCCGAGTGGCCTGGAGCGAGAATCAAGTGGAGGCCCGTGTCCTAGTGTCTACCTACTTGAAAGTTGCCCATCAAGCTAACAGACTACTAAAGACGATGTCTTCTTTCCTTCCACCTTGACATGGACACCTTCATTTTTCACCTAGAAGCCGGATCCAAATATAGCATTCTCAGGCTCCTCAGCATCCTGCACCAGAGCGTGTTGGTATGAGAGCCAGCCACCAGCACCAGGGCAACCTCCCTCCCCGCCCAACTCGCTCCAGCTCCGTCTTGCACTGCAACGGGCCCCCCACACACAGTGCACATCTCGGCACCCATGGCCAAGCTCTGCTGACCTCCCTCCCCACACAGAAAAGCCTGCAGTCTTCAGCATGGTCTGCCCTCAGGAGGACAGAGCCCCCAAAGGAGCCTGGGCAGATCCCAGAAGCAGGCCTTGGAGCACAGACAGAGACTTCCAGCATCCTGGGTACCCCGAGAATGGCCTAAAATGGGGAGGTACAGGCCTTGAGTCACGTTCCTTGGTCCCGTAGACTCCTGGAGAGGAGGCCCACGCCTGCAGAGAGCTGGGACAGGGTCTCGGAAAGCGTGGGCCGGGGCCCCTCTTGCCCAGGTCTCAGGGCTGTTCCAGGCTGCAGTCACACACAGGCGACTGGAACTCAGTGTGCAGGCCCCAAGCCTTCCACTGGTTTCTGCCGTGTTCCTGGTGTTTTGTTTGACTTGATTTCCATGTTCTCAGTTTGTAGAGAGCATTTCGGATCTGGCTTCCTGTGTGATTAGGCATAGGGCTCGCAAGGAACTTTCTCCATCAGGGAAAGATGCCTGCCCAGCGCTGCTGACTGTGCCCTGCTGCAAGACGAGATGCCACGGTCCCACCGGCTGCAGACATGTTTGCATTAGAAGTTCATTTTAACGGGAGTGATCCTGACTGGGGACAGGGTGCCCACCGTGAGACAATCCTGGGGCTGAATAACTGCAGAATTGCAACCCGTTTCCTCCCTAATTTCTCAAGGCACTTTGGATAGTGAACGTATGTAAACAAAGTCTCTGTGCGAATATTGGCATCTGCAGCTATTTTCAAGAGATTGCTATAAATATGTTGCTGGTGGGAATAAGAGTTTGGGAGGAAAGTGGACATAAGGTTAAGGCCTATAGGAGTCAACAACCGAAACTTGGACGCACACAAGCAGTGGGCGAGCCTGTGTTGGAATGTGTGACTTTTCTCTCTGCCATTGGGCAGGTGGGTGCTCTGAACCTCATCAATGTCGAACTCTCGAGCCGCAGTGGCCCCTAGTGATGACCAAGTGCGTCTTCCCTGTTGCACATATGGGGGCCCGGGCCGAGGTCACCAGCCAGCTTGCCACAGAGCAGGACCAACAGGTCTCAAGGTCTCGACCACTTCCCTATAAGAATACACCTCGCTTCCAAAAACTCGGACGGGAAGAGTCCAGGATGTGTAAACGACTGGGAGACCGAAACCAGTCCAGGGTATTGCTAAGTACCCGCCAAGTCCCCAGCTCTGTTACATGCCGTGATCTGACCCCTCAGGGGTGCTCCCTGGGGGCCACTGGGAGAGTGACCCCAAGGTCCTCCCTGCTCAGCACCCTCTCTTCTTGACGGCACCCTAACAACCTGTTTAATTTTGGAAGTTGAAAAGGACCACAACACCACCAAAGATGAACCACACAAAGTTACCCCTAAGGAGATCAGCACCAGCCCCGGTCTTCCGGGTCCTGAGGGCACCGGGCAGCATCTTGCCCGGGAAGAACCTCGGAGTCGAGACAGCCTTGGACCACCCCCAGGGTCTGAGGGTTCTGGCATGTTTTTTCGATACAAGGAAGAAATGCCAACACAGAATTGCAAAAATGATCATATATATTAAGTGTTTACATCAACCAATGATAATGCAATATAATTATGCTGGTTCCCGGATAATTACAGGATTTATTAAAAAAATATTCACAGTACATCAGAAGCAATGCAGTCCAGTCGTGATACATAAGCACAAAAGTGTGAGAGAAACTTTCTTTTCCAAGCTTATTGGTGCATCTCTGTGACTGTATTTATAGCCTCATTTGGAGTCAATCCTGAGTGCAAATTTAAGGTTCTTCCTGAACGGGAGGCCAAGTCATTCAACCCTCTGCCTCCATCCTGGGCCTGTGCCTTGTCCTGGGCGGGGACTGATCCTGGATTTGGATTTTTTTTCCGTTTCTTTTTTACTTAATTTTACTGTTTGTCTCTCCATCAGACTCTAAGCTCCCTGAAGACAGACGGTGTCTGTTTTGTGCTGTCTTCCCACCACCCAGCACAGAGTAGGTGCCCAATAAATATTGTTGAATTGACAAGTACTTCACAGACTTTCCCGTGCCGTTATTTCATTCCACAGTCTTAGGGCTTAAAGTATCATAGGTACCTGCCCGTGTCGTTAAGTTGCCTTTGTCACCATCAGCTGTGATGGCAGAACGACGGCATCCATCACATTTCCTCTGTGTTTTCCAGATTTGTCTGCAGATAAGAATCACCTGAAGTGGTTTTTAACATAGAGATTCTGGGCGCTGTCCAGACCTTGGAATCAGAATTCCCGGGAGCGAGGCCGTAATCTGCACACACAGCAAGTTCCCGGAGAGAGCGTGATCGCCAGGGAGAATCCTGATCCTGCGAGTCTGTCAAGCTTCCTTAACCTACTTCCATTCAGAGGATTTCTAAAAAGCTTGTTTTTCGGCTTATGGGATGATTTCGGCAGAATGTTTGTCAGGAGTGTGATCACTGGGCCAAACGCAACGACAGCTCTCCACCAGGACCGTGCCCGCCCCCTGCCGCCTCCACGCACTGGCCCTCCCCGCCCCGAGCATCGCCTCGCTGAAGATGGGTCTCCGTGCTTTGTTCCGCATTGGTTTGAGTCCTACAGAGACTGAATGTTTTCTATGTTTTTATTATTATATTTCCTCACCCTGTTTCTTGCCTGTTTAACATTAAGTTTTTCTCAGCTATTTTTTGTGAAGTGTTTATATGTAAGATACAATTTTTTGTCTTTCGTATTTGCTGCAAACATTGTCCCCCTCGATGTTGTCCGCCTCCAAGTCTGAGTTCTTTCTTGAACACAGAAGCTACACACACGCAGACAGACACCCGTTTCCTCTTCTCCTGCGTCCTTCTTCCTGTCGCTTCCTTGGCTCCTGCGTCATCAGTAGAGTGTCTGTGAGTGTCACATAGGCTGCGGGTCAGGCTGGAGTTGCAAATATGGCGGTGGGAGTTGGCAATAGTGGGTGGCATTGATGGCTCAAGCCTAGATGGTCTCATAGGAAGCAAGTATTGAAAGAGAAGAGGTCAAAAACCAAGACCTGAAGGACTCCAACGTGTAGAGGTCAGGAGAGAGGGAGAGGTGGCCAAGGAGACTGAGGGACTGGCCAGAGAGGGAAGAGGAAGGCCAGCAGCCCAGGGCATCGTGGAGGCCAAGAGGGGGAGTGTGAGGTGGGAACCCAGAAGAGTTCACCTCTGAGGGTTCCTCATCGTAACTGGCTCCTCCTCACTGAGGACCAGCATCAGACTTCTTCTCACTCTCATAAGATGAGAATTAAGTACCAATCTGTGTTCACTGTTAGGGCCACATGGACGGTCAGACACCCAAGCGCCCAGAAAGGCGACTGTTAATGGATTGGCACCAGGACTCCCTCACACTGTGGAGACACTGTTCCGATGGGGCGCCCCGCCTTGTGGACACTGGAGGCTGCTGATGCAGAGACGGGGAGCACGTGCCCTTTGACTTCCAGGGGGATGTGCCCAAACATGACACAGACGTTCGAAGTCCTGCTGCTCTGCTTCCCGGCTGCGCAATGTCGGAATAGCCCTTCGAGGCCCGAGCCCGCGATGCTGGAGCTCCCTCTCACCACGTGCTGTAAGGCCTCCATGACGTAAGGCACATTCGGTGCCCAGGGCACAGTAAATGCTCCATAAATGCAACAGAGGTCGCCCTGAGTCAGCAAGGCAAGCATGGTGTGCACGGTTCTGGCATGCGCTGTCATGGGGAGGAGGTGAGGACCCCACAAGGCTCGGGCTGGGAGGACTACGGACTCTCGAACCCATGCAGAGCAGGCAGACTATTTAAAGTGCTTTTCTGCTTCCATGTGGCAGGTGGCAGGTTCTTGCCTCCAACGATCGTGAGTAAAGTATGCAAACACTGATGCAGCCAGTCAGCTCTTACCCACCAGCCCTGCAGGGCCTGCCTCTCCCCGGCCACAGGAGGGGACACTGGGAGGAAAATCCCCTAGTCTGAGCCCCTTTCAGGCAGCTGTTCCTCCCGCAGACTGGCCTCCAGGTCTCAGCTGCATGCGAGGTCCACGCAGCTGCCAGCGTTCCCTTACTGCTCCACGTCGGCAGCTGTGTGACCCCATGTTGCTGCACGGTGTCATGCTTTCCAGTTTGGCGGTAGCATGTCATTCTCTGAATAGTCTCACCACCGTTGTCTCAACGTTTCCCCACTGTTGGACGTTAGGCTAGGGTTTTATCCAGCGTCATGGGTAATGCAGCAGTGACTGTCTTTGTGCCCCCAGCACTGTTATTCTGCTGAGTTATTTCCTTTGGAGAGATTCTAAGGAGGCCTCAATGCAGCACTGTCCTTGGACCAGGTGAGAGGTGGCCTCTGTTCCTCCTCTGACTGCGTCCCTCGCTGTAGGGTAGGAAGTCCCCAGGGCAAAGAAGCAGGCCCGCGTGAAGTCCACAACCCCATTCTGGGCACTGGGACCCCCCAGAAGCCCCACCTGCTCCCTGGGTCTCTCCCTGAGGTCCTGTCTCACCAACTGTGGGCACAGAGCTGGACTCAAGAAGTGGCCCAGGAGCCCTGGGGTAGTGGACAGAGTTTGGCTCGTGAGCTGGGGTGTCCACACACAACTACACGTGGTCCCTCCCAGTGGCAGACAAATCTAGGAACTGGGAAGAGAATGGGGCCGGGGGCCAGTGACCAGCACTCCCCATGCTGTCAGATCCCAACACGGGGCTTCAAGGAGTCCGAGAATTTTAAAATTGAACCTGGCCTTCTAGGTGGTTGTGAAAGTATATAACTGTCGAGGCAGGAGGTAGAGCACATTGAACCGTTTGTACCTGGCATATAACTCTAAACTATTTCAGCATACAGTATGTGAGGTTCCACTTGTACTCTTGCTTGAAACCTTGGAAATTATTGGGAGGAGACCTGGGTTAAAGGCTGTGACCATTTTTGTAGCCCTTGCTACATCTATGTTGCCACGTTGCTTTTCCACCCAACTGTGCTGGTTTATGATTCACGAAGGTGCAGGTTTCCTCAGAGTCTCCCAGGCGCTGGGGTTGCAGTGGATGCTGCTGTGTCTGCGATCCAGCAGGTGTGAGGGGGTCTGTCAACCCTGCTTCACTCTGCATTTCTTTGATCACCTGCAAGAATTATAATAAAATCCACCATTTGTTGAGCTCTTACCATGCTCCAGGTCCTGTGGTAAAGCACTGCCTGCATTTTCTCATTTACCCTCCCAGGAACCTTTGAAGGGCGTGCCATTAGGATGCTTATTTTAGAGACGAGAACAGTGAGCTTAGAAGAGTAAAGAAACTCGCCCAGCACTGCAGTTAGTAATCAGAGCAGCCGGGATTGGAACCCAGGTCTGTCTGACTCCAAACTCTGTGATTTTTAACTGTTATACAGATCTCGCATGTGTCTGTTTCCTAAACGCATTTCCCCTTTGGTGACTGACTTCCTTATTACTTTAAACTTTACTTTGGGACCATCCCTTCCCTCCCCAGCCAGCTCAAAAGCTGTGTCCTCTCCCAGCAGGTCTGGTTTTCTGTTTTCCTGTGTTTTCCCACAAAGTGAAGTTTGATGCTTCTGTCCAGGGCTGTGCCCTGTCCCCAGAGCTCATCAACCAGCCTTCCCTGAAAAGGATTAAAAAATGAGAATAGTTAGGGGCTGGCCCCATGGCTGAGTGGTTAAGTTCACGCGCTCCACTGCAGGCGGCCCAGTGTTGCGTTGGTTCGAATCCTGGGCGCGGACATGGCACTGCTCATCAAACCACGCTGAGGCAGCATCCCACATGCCACAACTAGAAGGACCCACAACAAAGAATATACAACTATGTACCAGGGGGCTTTGGGGAGAAAAAGGAAAAAAAATAAAATCTTTAAAAATAAAATAAAAAATGAAAATACTTGTCTACAGCAACTTCTTCTGCCTCCGCCCCGGATCCCTGCCTTTACCTCTGTGGAGACCTCGCTCCATCCTTCTTCCTCCCAGACTCGAGCTCTCTCCCCTGTATCCTCAGGCCCCCGCACTGACGCTCTCCTCCCATTCCATCGCGGGAGGCCTCTCCTCTTCACAGAGAATTTCCCTCCCTTCGCTCCACACTCACCTCTAGCTCCTGCCTTGTTTCTCTGCCCATTCATCACAAGGTTCCTGAGAGAACTGTCCCCTTGGTCTCCTCGATTCCCCCTGAACTCATGCAGGAGTCCTGGCCTCAGTCCCCCTTTGCTGGGTGACCCCCACATCCTTAGGTCCCGGCCCAGCTTTCTCTGCCTCTGTGAGGCCTTTGTGGCCCCCGCTTCTGGGATGAGTCCTTCCCCTGGGTGTCCCCAGAGCCGTCCCGCCTACATTGCTGGAACACCTGTCGTTCCGTGCCACGGCGGCCTGTCCACATGCCCAGGTCCCCTCCAAGGTGGTGACCACCCAGAGGGACACACCTGTATGTAAAAGATGCTCAACATGCAGCATCCAGGTTTCCAACAACACTTATCCAACAATCCTTTGTTGCTTTCTTGTTCCAAAATGTTAAATATTGAATTCTTATATTTAGGTGAGTTTATTTCTGGCCCCTTTATTCTGATTTGTTTTGAACTTTCACAAACATATTCTAAATATTACTTTTCTAATAACTTTATTATAAATATTTCCTGTTTGTTTTTCTTAAATAAATCTTGGTATCACTTGTATATGTCCAATAAAAACCCTGTTGGCTTTTTTATTCTGATTTCATTGTCTATAAAATGCTCCATAAAGAAAAATCATCTTTCAATAACATTTTGCCTTTCCATATGAAGCACAGTATATTTACTTATTCAAATCTTTATTTATATCTTCCAATAATATTTTATACATTGTTTTCTTTCTAGAGATTCTGTATTTCTTAAGCTGAGCATTGTGTGTTCCTTCCATTTATTTTGCTAAGTACCTCCTTCATATTATATACATTCAATTATGTGTATAAAATATTTCATAATAAAAAATAAAAAGATCTTAGTCATCTCTCAATTATTTTATACCCTTGTATTAAAATACTTTTATTAAATTTGCAAGGGTGATTTCCTTTTCAATAATTTCTTTCAAGTTTCTTCATTGCAAAGTATTCAAGAAACCTTCTTCAGATATATCTATCTGGTGTCCAACAAGGTGTGACATCATGCCCTCTGAAAATGAGGACACCCTTGCCTCTCTTTCCAATACTGGACTTCTCTTACTGATTTTTCATGTCCACTTACATCGTCCGGTCTTTGTGTTGCTCAAACGCTCAGTCTGTAGATAAGGAAGAGGAAATCGGGGGCTCTGCTGGGTGAGATCTAAGCTCCGTCAAAGGTGCCAGGCAGCTGAGTCCACAGAATCGTCTACTGACGATGCTGCAGAGGAGGAGGGCTCCCGGGTGGAGGTCAGGGAGCTCACAGGTGAGCCTGCCTTCCGTTTAAACTGACACTGACGTGTGCAAAGGGCTCCTGGACGCAAGTCTACGTGTGTGGAGGGTCCTCCCAACAACAACAGGCACATGGACGCTGGCAGGGTGTCCCAGAATTCAACTGAATTCTAGCACCACCTACCCAGAGAGAGAATCCGATTCCACAGGTAAAGGGCTCCGTCCCACAAGACCGCCCTCCACTTAGACGCCAGTCGCAAGCCCAGGTTGTTTCCTGTGCTTCTGACCAGCCAGCTACAAAGTGGAGGTTCCAGTGACCCCCTCCAGCTCAAGATGCCAGCTGCAAGTCTGGGTTGTTACCTGAACTTCTGACCAACAACCCTTCCTCGGGTTCAATTAATTTGTTGGAACGGCTCACAGAACCCAGGGGAACACTTAGGTTTATCACTTTATTAAAGGATATGATACAGGATGCAGACAAACATCCAGATGGAAGAGATGCGTAGGGAAGGTACAAGGAAAGGGGGGTGGAGCTTCCGTGCCCCCCTGGGCACCCCACTCTCCCAGCACCTCCACATGCCCACCAACCAGAAGCTCTCCAACAAAAGGCCGCTGAGCTGTGCTTTCTGAGTTTTATGGAGGCTTCATTACTAGTCATGACTGACTAAGTCATCGGCCATTGGTGACTGATTCCACCTCAAGCCCCTCCCCTTGCTGGAAATCAGGGGGTGGGGTTGAAAGTGCCAATCCTTTGGTCACACGGCTGGTTCTCCCGGCAGCCAGCCCCCAAAGGTCACCTTCACTCTGGTAAACGAGACACCTTGATCACTCTTAACACTAAAGGAATTCCAAGGGTTTTGGAAGCTGTGAGCTGGGAACTGTAGATAAAGATGAAATACATCTGAGAAATGTATTTTGGTCATTCAAATGGCCAAATATATATACTTCTGATAAATCGCAATATCACAGGATGTTAAATCCACATTGAGTTTGGACAAGAACGTCGGCCATCCTTAGGAATCAGAACATCGGGCAGTACACAAACCTGACTCTAGATTGCATTTTTGCAGTAACTGTTCTTCACTCTTGACAGCCAAAAATGTTTGTTTTCTCAAGTTATCATGCTTTTGATTTCCAAATTAAGATGGATAGACAAGAATTATCTTCAGGCGATGGATGTCTCTGGTTTGGAAGCCCCACCTGTCCTAGCCCCTGAGGGGACCTCGTCTGCACGCTCACCTAAATCACTTCCCGTCTGAGCCTTAGTTTTCTTATTGGTTGACACGTCACTGATGAGATGGCTGTTGTGGACTCGTAGGAATGCCCGTCTCTGCCGAAAGTCCATTTCCTCTCGGGATCAGCTGGCAGATTAAGGGATTTGTTGATGATACCAAAAGAGAGAAGAGTGTTTCTGTGCATGTGCTTGCCAGGACCTGATGAAAAGCCACTCTGGAAGGTAAAATTGAGGCTCAGCTAGAGCTGGAACTTCCAGGTCTGCTCTAAAGACAAGTGCCGAGGCCCAGGATTTCAGAAATAATGGTATGAAGACACGGTTCAGCACCACCTGTTCTGCGAGGCCCTTCAGACAGCTTCGCATGCCTTCTGAACGCTGCGTCGTGTGCAGCCCTGTTCCTGCACTGTGCACACAGCACCACAGCTGGCTCCGCGATGGGCCTTTGCCCCACGGCCCGGATGCTCTGGGACCGCAGCCCAGCACATGCCGGGCGCTGAGACCCTCTGTGGAACAAACGAGCCGGGCAGAGAGCGAGCAGGTGCCTAAATGAGGCGAAACTGCAGCTCTGGGGCGTGGAGCCCCGTCCAGGATGGCGGCCACCAGCCATGTGGCCACTTGAATCAAAATTCACTAAAATTAAGTGCAGTGAACACTCAGTGCCTTGTCACACTGGCCACACCTCAAGCGCTCCATAGCCACACGCAGCTGGCGGCTGCCATCCTGGACAGCACAGGTTGTAGACTGCCCCCATGATCACAGAAAGAGCTCTGGACAGTGCTGGTCCACACTCTCACCTCTATTACATGCGTGCGTGCACACATGCGGAATTAGAGGGACCCTCCAGTGGAGCTACACGGAGGGTCACGTCAACCAACAGCTTCAGCTGAGTCACAGCAGACGTGTGGGGCACCATGCTCTTGGTGAGGGGGAGACAGAATGTTCCAGAGGGTGAAGGGGGATGATTCCCTCCCAGACACCTTCCACTCCCTGCGTCACACCCTGTCAGTCTGTGGGTATGCTGTGGGTATGCGGCCGGTTCACCCCTGCCCAGACACCAGCTCCATCACACTCCCATCTCTACAATTTCCGTTTACAGAGGGAAACTCCCACGTCCCCAGGATAAACCATCTTTGTTTATTTGAGGCTGTGAAGGGGCCAGAAGCCAACCGTCACTGATCAGCGTGCGGTAGCTGCAGTCGCAGCCGGGAGAGCCTGGGGGGGGGGGACACTGTCCCCACGGACTCCCAGACGCTCTTGGTCGGGCAGTGTCTGCTCTGATGGCTCCACGGCCCCGTGCTCTTGTCCCTGGGGCTTCGCCTTAGGCTCTGCTCATCCATCACCCGCCGAAGGTCCCGTCCTTCCGGGGAGATGCCCGACTGCAGAGACCGCAGCCCTTGGGCCAGTTCCCTTTCTGGAAGCAGTCAGCAATGGTACCGCGTGGGATGGAGAAATCTCTGGGGCAATCGCCGGATTCTTAATAAAAATTCAAAACCGCCCAAAACCTTCCAGGCAGCAGCTTCTATGAAGGGAAGACTTTGCCTGAAAAGAGTCTCGGAATTCTACTCAACAGTAAATGCCACGTAAGCCAAGAACAGCCTCACCTTAGGCCAGAGAACAGGAGGGAACATCCTCATCAGAGAGCAGGTCCCCAGGCTGCGGGGCAGCGGGGGTGGACACACCCGCCCAGGCGGGGCCACGCTGGGGGACGTCTGGAGCCGGGAAGGACCGCCCGGCCCGGACGGGGGCCCTCAGGCGGGTTAGGCCTTAAGCTCGTTTATTACACTAAGAGCACAGGACTGTGGACCAGTAACGGATGCGACGCCCTCCGATCCGGCGTCTGCGCGCCGGGACTGCATCTCCGGAAACGGCCACCGTTCATCGCGGCATTTTCTTTTTTTGTAATAGTGGAATTTTGTGAACAGTGCAAATGCTTTTCAGTAAAGAATTACTCGACAAATTATCAAACATCCACACAACAGAATACGATGGCGCCGATTGAAAGGAATGAGTTAAATAAATGTGTATCGACTTGGAGAGACCACGATGTATCGGGTATTCTACAAGTTGCGGATGAGAAACCTGCATCCAGCGTCATCTCCTTGTGCCTCATGTGCCCGCGCAGGAAAAGGTGTGACCGTGCGCGTCCCGACTCGGAGGGTCGACTCCACGCGGGGAAGCGGGGGGCGGGAGGGGGGGCGACCTCTCCGCTGTGTTGTAAGAGTTTTGCAACAAACGTGTAAAACCTTTGTAACTTAAAAAATTTTGAGTGAAACAAATACAAAGGAGGCGCCAGCCTGTAATTAAATGAAGTAAACTGAGGAAACTGCGCAGCTCCTCCTGCACAAAGGCTGCACCCAGTCCGAGGGCTGGACCCCAGGGCGCAGGCGCGAGGGAACCAGGGCGGGCTGGGGGCGCAGAGCGGACTGGGGCCCGACTAAGGCCCCGCAGGGAGACGGCCATGTTAGGTGTTTCCCACCCAGGGCCAGCTGTAGGCTCCTCTCCTTCCGCTGAGCAGCCGGCCTCCTGTCCCTGACAGCTCGCACCGGACCGCCCGGCCCGTCCCGGGTGCTCGGCAGACCCTACCCTAACCCTAACCCTGACCCTGATCCTGACCCTAACCCTAACCCTAACCCTAACTCCACCCTAACCCTGTGCCTCGGCCGGTCCGGCTCCTGGGGCTCCTCCCTCGCGCTGGAGCCTCCGCTCTGACGCCGCCCACGTCCTCGTGGAGCGTCCGCATCCAGGACCCAGCACCGCGGGGCCGCGTAAACGCGGAGCAGTGACACGCGCGCTGGGGTGAGGCCTGCACGCGGCTCTCGAGCGCCAGGCTCCGGCACCGCTGTGCTGTGCTCTGTAGGGAAAACTGAGGCCGCTCCTGACAAGGCCGCAGTGCAGCTTGGTTCCGAAGGCACCAAAGGCCTCCTTGGCGCTCGCCCGGGTCCCCTGAGCCCAGGCTGCCCTCTGCACGGTCCTCTCTCTCGTGCTCCCACGTCTTTCCTACGTGCGTCCTTGTGGCTGAATCGGAAATGAAGGGTCAGTGGAAGCGTGACCGACACGAGGCCACACGGCGCTTCCAGTCGGGAAGCATTCCCTTCAGTCTTCCGTCTCTGCCTCACTCACTCTTTATCCTCCTCCTTCCTCGTCTTCGGCTGCTTGCTAGATGCCTCCATGCGCTTGAATTTTCTTTGGAAAGACTGTCTCGATCACACCTCTTTAAAGGAGACAAAGAGAAAAGGCCTCAAAACCCTCACTGGTTGGCGTCACCCGGGCCTTGTTAGAACTTGGATCTGGGACCAGAGCCGACCCAGCTGATCATCCGATGGCTCCTGATGGTGACACATAAGCGGGTCTAGACTCCTCCTCAGACCCGTGCTGCCCTCCTGGGGAGATCAGACGCCCTGCGTCCCTGGCAGGAGACCCTCAACATCGCTGGGCTGCCCTGGGGCTCCGGAGAAAGGTGTCCACGCCATCGCACCGGGCGAGCACGGAAGATGGGACCTCGGAGCTGAAAGGAAAGAACCGACCCAAGAACCTGGATCTGGGAGCCAGGAAGCCGGAGCCCCAGGACAGCAGAGCGCCTGAGCGGAAGTGGAAGGACCACAAGAACCCAACTGGCCATCTCGTGTCTTTGCTACTCCAGGGCCAGCAGCAGTTACAGCGGATCACCTAAGGTCACCTCCCCTCCCCACCCCCGGCTCTCAGAGTTCCCACCATTCAGGGCAAGCTCTGCAGCAGACTGGCTTGTTTAAAACGTGGCACAAACTGGGGGTGAGTAAAAAGGCTCTGAGCAGCCAAAACACATGGAGGAGGGTTCCCCCACCAAAGCCTGTCGCCCACCCACACTCAGGGGCAAGCCTCCAGCCTCCCACTCCCAGCCCACGTGCTCTACTCAACACCCAACCCCAACAAGCTCAGACGCTAGGTTTCTAAACTAACAGCAGATCAGAAGGAACAAACTAGAAACGGTTAGAGGAGGGAAACCTGGCAGCAGAAAGGTTCTAAAAGGAAGGGTGGTAAATGGGAAGTCGGCACAGAAATCCCAGCCAGCACGTGGGAAGACAAACGGTCTGGCACACCTCCAGGTCTTCAGGGCTTATTGTGGACCATACCATGCGTTCATCCAGTCTCCCAACAGCCCCTGCTCCAGGCCAGGCTCTTTGTTAGCATATTAGTTAGCTATTGTTTTTGGCTGCCAGTTATAGGGCCTCAAATAAGAGTGGTTTCAACAAGCTGTAGGGGATATTTTTCTCTCACATAACAGGAAACCCAGAGGTGGGGAGTCCAGGATAGGTATGGTGGCTTCTAGATTTCATTAGTAACCTTCTATCTTTCTGCTTCACCATCCTTAGCATGTTGCGTCCAGTCTCAAAGTCACTTCATGATCACAGGATGGCTGCTGCAGTTCCAGTCATCACATCTAAATTCCAGTCAGCAGGGAGAAGGAAGGGGAAATGGCAAAAAAAAAAAAAGAAAGGTGTACTTTCCATCTGACTCAACCTCTTTCACAGCTTAAATGGAAGCTTTACCCAATTTTGTTTACATCTTATTGGCCGCCTCCATGTGCAAGGAGAATGGGAAACGTGGATTTTTACTATGGCTCCCAACAATACAGAGGTCCTGTTAGAAGGAAGAAAAGACAAGGAGACGTTGGGGAACAGCCGTCACAGCATCACAGCTGGGCACCAGGGGTGACAGAGAGCAAGACACAGCTCTGCCTTCAAAGACTCAGGAGAATGACTTCCTTCCAAAATGGTGGAAATAATTACATCTTGAGACAAATTCATCTGGATGAAGACACTCTGTAATTTGGGGCAGCATTTTCCCTGAAGATTCTAGGCTACTGAGAATTTCGCCCGTTTGCTTGCTTTCGTTCTGTAGGAATCAGGTTCTGTGGATGAAATCTCGGGGTCACTGCCCCCGCCAGCGTGTACCCTCCTCGTGACTGTGCTGTGGGAAACCTCGAATGTCCCCAGAACTTCTCAGGCCGGTTCCTCGACACACCAGTGGACCACAGCAAATGAGGCGGTGTCTGTCCCCTCCCCGATCCTCAGCGGGTCCCAGTCTTGTCCCGACACCGCGGCTGCTCCTCCACAGCAGGGCACAAACCCTCGGCCGTGCGCAGTATGACTGCAGCTTCAGGCGCAGGGGACAAGTGGCCTCGCTCTGTCGCATTTTGAGCAAACCTGACATTTCTGAGATGCGGGGTGCGCAGTGGCCTCTGATGGTGTCCCACCTCAGGGGAGGGAGCAGAGCTCGAGCTGCTGTCTTCTGCTTCTGTCTTGGCCGGAGGCAGGATGGACCTCCCCTAAGC